>NW_028270161.1:60609151-60909764 GCF_037043375.1 Chiloscyllium plagiosum
CATGGTTTCCAGTTGGGGAATGATCAGATTAACGTCTTTGCACGCAGCCATCTGCACAGTTCCTGATGGAGTCTGTAATGGTAGTTACAATTTATGTATCAATTCTTTTTACCTAAATTCCATTGAGAAAAACATTCTCTGGGAGAAAGATGATACATTTATGGCTAACTAAGGAAGCTATAGTCGGTATCAAATTTAAAATAAATGACATGGCATGCAGCAAAGGTTAATTGTAGACAAGAAGATTTGAGAAATGTTCACAACGAGCAAAGAATGGCTGAAAAGAAAGATGAAAAATAATCATTAAAGACGGAAGTTAAAGTTGAAAAGTCCCTTCAGCCTTTTTACCTTCATCTTATGGTTTGTAAAGAAATTATTGCAAAGAGAATGGGATGCATCAATTGTATTCTTTCAACATTGCCAATTTCCCAAAAGTTCTCAGCAGATTGGATAACAATTTATGTAAGGTCCCTAGAGATAGAAAGTCTGAATCAGTAGGTGAGTTAGCATTAATGCCTGTCATTAGAAACATGCTAGAATTCCTTATTAAGCAAATAGTAATTTGACATTTTGGAAGTCATGATCTAGTCAGGCAGAGTTTGTGGTTTGAGTTGAGTACAATATATTATCAAAGGGCTAACTATCAAGAAACGGAGAGACAAGATAAATGGGTTATTTCAGGTTGGCAAATAGTAACTCGTAGGATACCTCAGATCTCAATTGTTCATGATCTATATTGATGACTGGGATGAAAAGACTAGCTATTTGTTGTCAGCATTGTTGATGATAAATAGATAGAAAAGCAAGTTGCAATACATATACAAAGTGTCTGAAAAGCACGTGAGCAAAGATTTGGCAAGTGGCTCAGTAGTTAGCACTGCTGCCTCACAGTACCAGAGACCCAGATTCAATTCCAGCCTTGGGCGACTGTCTGTGTTGAGTTTGCACATTCTCCCCGTGTCTGTGTGGATTTCCTCTGGGTGTTCCAATCTCCGCCCACAGTCGAAAGGTGTGCAGGTTAGGTGAACTGGCCATACTAAGTTATCCCGTAGTGCCCAGGGATGGGCAGGCTAGGTGGATTAGCCATGGGAAATGTAAAGTTAGAGGGATGGGGTGGGGGTGGGGGTCAATATGGACTTGGTGGGCCGAATGGACTGCTTCCATACTGTACAGATATATGATTCTAGGTGATTATAATATGGTAAAATGTGAAGTTGCCCACTTTGGGAGGAAGAATAGGAAACCAGAGGGTAGAATCTTACTGACATCTGAGTGACTTAGTTAATGGCGAGATGTCTGGTAGAATGAGACAACAAAGTCCACTGAGGTCTATCTTGAAGTCGAGATCACCTTTGATGTTTTTGACAAGCATTGTGTGCTGAGATTCTCACTGGGCAGCGCCGAGATGTCAACTGCTGTCATTATTGATTGTTAAATGTCTTGTCAGCACCACAATTCACCTCCTCCATGTCCACACTCCCATTATATCAGACTCCACAGACAAGGCCCAAGTCCAGGAAAACTCAACAGCGAAACCAGCGTGATCCCCTTTCAGACTCAGCTCACCACATGCTCTGAACACAACCTTTCACTTAAAGATTGAGATGAAGGAACTGAGGGAATTCTGGCTAAGTTTGCAGATGATACAAAGACAGGTGGAGGGTCAGGTAGTAGTGAGGTGGTGGGGAGGTGCAGAAGGATTTAGACAGGTTAGGAGAGTGAGCAAAGAAGTGGCAGATAAGATACAATGTGGGAAAGTGTGAGATCATGCACTTTATTAGGCAGAAAAGAGGCAAGGACTATTATTTAAATGGGGGAAAATTCAGAAATCTGGAGTACAAAGGGACTTGGGAGTACTATTCCAGGATTCTCTTAAGGTAAACCTGCAGGTTCGGTCACAAATTAGAAAGGTAAATGCAGTGTTGGCATTTATTTCAAGAGGACTAGAATATAAATGCAGCGATATACTTTCAAGGTTTTATTTGGAATCTATATTTGGATCACGTTTGGGATATTGTGAGCAATTTTTGGCCCTCATATCTCAGGAAGGATGTATTGGCTCTGGAGTGAGTCTAAAGGAGGTTCATGAGAATGATCCCAGGCTTGAACGGCTTAACGTGTGTGAACAATGTTTGACAACTCTGACTCGATGGAGTTTAGAAGGATGGGGGGGGGGATCTAATTGCAACTTACAGAATGCTGAAAGATCTGCATAGAGTGGATGTTGGGAAGATGTTTCCATTACCAGGAAAGATTAGGACCCAAGGACACAGCCGTGGAGTAAAGGGAAAACCATTTAGAATGGAGAGAAGGAGAAATGTCTTCAGCCAGAGAGGGGTGAATCTATGGAACTCATTGCCACAGAAGTCTGTGGAGCCAGGTCATTGAGTATACTTAGGACAAAGATACATAGGTTATTGATTGTCAAGAGGATCGACAGTTACAAGAAGGTGGGAGAATAGGTTGAGAAACTTATCAGCCATGATTGACTGGCAAAGAGCAGGATCAATGGGCCGAATGGCCTAATTTTTGTGCCTATGTATTATGGTATTATGGTCTTATGATTGACCTTTGTATTGTAATCCAGGCACCAACATCTCAGGGCATGCTCCGTGGGCACTAGTCACACACCCCACATCCACAGACATTGGCATCTGACATGTACCAACCTCTCAACACCTTTGTGACACATCTACAATTCACTTAGAGGATATTTCTGCCCTTTCATGCTGCATCTCAGGCTGCACTGGCAATTACCATTGTAATTCTACAGAAAGGACTCTGTGCTCAGGGACACACTCCCAGCTTGTGGACTGGACCAGGCTGCATCTCCAGGCTCTTCACTCACCATCATAGCACTCACTCACTCTGAGCCTGACTGGATGCTCACACCATCCCTGCCTTGCCTCATCATTTTATACATTGCCCCCTCAGCCAGAGATACCAAGCTCATCTTCCTGCTGTTTATACCAGCTGTTTATTGCAGACACAGAGCCAGGAAACTTGTATGGTTGGCAGCAGACCTTAGTCAAGTACAGGGAGGTAGTGTAACTCAGGGAGTCCCTGTCAGGGACAGTTTCTGATACCGGTCCAGGGGCTTGGGTATGGTCAGCCACTCAGGGTAGTACAGCCAGGATCCACGCCCGAGATGGGTGAGGAGCTGAGTATCAGACAGCTTCCCTGTCCATATTGCCTCTTTCTGCCCTATTGTGGGTTCCTTTCCTCCAGGAATGAGAGCGAGGTTAAGGAAACTTGGTCAGCATGGACGGGTTGGACTGAAAGGTCTGTTTCTCTGCCGTAGGACTCATTGCTGGGTGAGGCAAGGGCTAGCTCCCCACAATTTTCATGAGGTCAGAGCAGTTTCTCAAGGATACATTAACCACACCTCCCCAGGAGAGTCATGATTGTATGCAGGAACCTTTTGATAAGTAAGTTCAAAAGATCCTACTGATGATCCCCTTGCTCACTCATGCCGCCTACCTGCACTCATTGGCTCCTCATATCCTCGATGTCAACTCATCTCTGTGTCCATGCACCCAGCGCTCACTTTGGACGAAACTCATTAAAGCCTGTACCAGCAATAGCATCCTTACACAACAGCTATTCATAATTACCACAACCCTATAAATGGGTCAGCTATTTAAAGTATCAATAGCACATAACACCTTTATTTTGTGAAAATAAACACTGAGCCAGTTTCAAAATTGATCTGAGAGAGAAAAGGGATTGTAGACCTATTAATTAAACAGTTTATAATTTCTTTGCATATTTTGAATGAACTATTAGACTCCCGTACTCTCAACCAAACCTCATTATGCATTCAACAGTTGCATCGATATAGCACCTCTAATGTTCACAGCTGCTTTGCATGAGCATTGTTGAGCAGATATTTGGTGAAAGAGGTCAACTGTACAGAGCATGGTACAGGAGAAACGCAGTGAGACAGAGAGGTTTGAGAAGAACATCAGCGCAAGGTAATGAGGCCACTATTGTGGAACATTTAGAATCAGTGAGGAACAAGAGGTCAGAGCTCGAGGTAGCAGGATCTGACAGCATCTATGGCTGCAGGAGTTTACACAGATAGGGGGCTATGAGGCCACGCAGGGATTGGTAAGTGAATTTTAACATTGAGGCTTTGGGGAACAGGAAGCCAGTGTTCAGTCAGTGGGCACAGGGCTGCTGCATGAAAAGAATTCAGTGTGAGGAAGGATTTGGGCATCAGGGCTTTGGGTAAGTTGAGGTTTACAATGTACCAAGATTTCTGGTAAAGTGTTCTATTCTAACATGTTGTCTATATTCAAAAAAGCCAAGAGCCAAATGGATAGACACTCAGGCCCCAATTCTCCTTGTTGTTTCTCCTGCCCATTGGTTTACACAACCATATCATCACCAGAGGCTCAGGACGTGTATATCATCTGAGGAATAGACCCTCAAAGAAATCTCCTCTGCCTCCTCCAAAGGAAGTCACTTGAGAATTTTATTGACAACTCTCCTCAATTTCCCCGACCTGAACTTCCCTCCCAGCCACCAAACCCCAATGAGGGTCGATTTGGAACCTTCCAGAAGCTACTATACCTCATCCCACTGGACATACTGACTTACATCATTCGTCAAGCCCAATATGAAGCACGTCATTAGAAACCTCCAGCGATTTCCACAGTGTACTTTAGATTTTGGGTAATGTTTTAAACTGAGGCTGTGAATGTAAGTGATCGCACGGCTCTGTCGGGAGCAGCTCTGACCGAGGTCCTGCTGATCTTTACTCCCAGGCACCACCACCAAGAGAGAGGGTGAGAGTCTGAGCACGTCGGCTGGCTTCCCAGCGTGCACATAGCAGTCACACTGTACATTCATCATTGTCTGTGAAACACATTGGGATAGGTTATGAAAGGTGCGAGATAAGTTCCACTCTTTCTACATTAAACAGTTACACAATATTAGGAACGTAACAAATGACTGAGCTCAGCCCCAGCGCTGGTATACCTAGTTCAGTCATACAAACATCCACTTTAATTCCTCCCACTTCTATTTTCTCACATCTTTGAGGCAAATCCATCAATGCCGATAATTTATTGCCTTCATTGCAATGTAGAGGAATGTAAAACAGTTAAACAAGTGAACAAGTCACATGTAATCCCTGCGTGTAGGTTGAAAATGAAAGATTACAGTGGAGACTCATTAGCGAAACAGAGACGGTGCTAGCTGCAGTAAGTTTCAGTTCCAAAAGTCAAAAACACTGCCAGATACATCATCCTTTCGTGTAAGGAGTGGAACATTAGAGATGCAACCTTCCTGCATCAAATATTAATAAGCCTGTCAATATGCATAATTTTGATATTTTAAAGGAGCTAATACCTTTTGGAACATTTGTATAATTTTGTGCTTTAATGATATCTGAGGTTCAGTGTTGTGTAAATGAAATATCTTCCAGGAGGATGGTACAGTGGCTCACAAACTTAACTAACTGATTCAGCACAGCCGATTAAAAGTTTTACTGAATATCCTCAAAGTGATGGAAGTCGCACACCTCAATTCAAAGGTGCACCTTGAATGTCTGAATTGTTAATAATCGTCGTGGTCTCAATTGAATGTCACAAACACAATATATTATTTTCAGAAGTAAGGTCAGAAATGGATTGCAGATTGCAGCACAGTCTGGGCTTAGATCTGAATAGTTTTATTGATAATATGTATGGGCTTTAAAGCAGTCTGATCAGTCTCCAGATGTTAAGTCCTGTTCACTGATTGTCATGGTTTCCTGCGGGATAGCCAGCGACACTTTAGCTTCTTAAACTCCCAGTCTCAGGGAGGGAGAGACAGAGCTAATCTGGCTTTCAAATTAAAAGTTGGAAGTGGTAAGGAAGATACAGATCAAAATTGTGACAAATCATGTGACTGTCCTCACATGGAGCCTGAAGGTGTTTAATGGTTTCTGTTTCCTAGTGCCTGATTGATCGCACACGACAACTAGCTCATATCGTGATTAACAAAGTCGTCAGCGTGTCTGAGAAGTTTAATCGCAGGATCTGCCAGCAGTACGACAGCATCATGAGGAAAATAACAAACAAAACAGACTCCACTCATAAACTGGTCCAGGTGCAGAACTATTTGGATACACTGAGGAGCCATGAAATGCTTCAGCTCAAGGTACCTTCACTATCCTTCTTGACACTCGGGAAATGTTAATGAAGACAGGCATTACAAGAGCAAACCATCCGAATTTGTCTGGATTTTAGCCCAGAATAAAACCTTTCTGTGGTGAAAGATGCAAATTAAAATTCTTTTCATATATTCTGTAATATTGTAAACTGAATTTTCAAGTTTGTCGCAATTGGCAATGACCAAATGATTCGGGACAGATTGTCTTCGTTCCCTGATGTGTAATTTTGTGCATGGTCTGTAGCTGGTGGATAGAATGTCACGGTGATGTTTCACTAATGAGAATACCTGTAAGAGCAGCAGTGTGACATTAACCAACAGGGACTATGTGACAGCTACAATGGATTGGGCTAGTGGGAGGAAGGGGGCGGGACACACAACAAACTGCAACGTTAATGTCTCCTTTTAAATTAAACCTGGAGCATACTGCTACCTTTTAATTCCTGCTATGAGGTGGGTGGGATTGAAGAAGTGAAGTTGAAGTTAGTCATCTGCATGGATTTGCAGGACGTCTGTAGGTTCTGCTCTGGCTGTGCAAACAATCCCTTTGATTCCGTACGGGGCCCTCATTAATTTCTCTCTGTAAGGCAAAGGGTTTATGCAAAAACACGTAGCTTTTATATTTTGTAGAAGTTATCTGTTCAGTCTGCGTTGTGATGCCAAAGCACGTGAATGTAAAATAGCTGGAACCAATGGAAAAACCTGCCAGGTTATATGACTGTTCAATGGCTCCCTGGATATTAATGGGTCGGCCATCATTTAAAATTTGTTGCATCTTTATGGTTTGATGTCACTGGTATTTGAATGCTGAGAGGTGGAGAAAGGCTCATAGACTCTGGATTGGCAACAACATCACGTGTCTATCATCATCTCAAACAGGACAAGCTGGACATAGCAGCTGAGAATCTCCTATTCCTTATGGACTACGCCTCGCTCTCCAAGAAAGACATTACTCTGAATGGAAACACCTTCTCATGGCCAGATAGGATCAGCCCACTCATCAGAAACAGGTCTGTTTAAAGACTCACTGCCTCCAAGAGAACAAGGGCCCTTTAAAATAACCTGTTTTGTAATGATTTCTCATCCTCATGTGAGAATTATGGTGAGAAAGAGCATTCCCTACACAGAAGCTGAGAAGACCATTTACACTATATTCTACACAGTTTTCTCAATATCAGAAGATTAGCAATCTTAATTTTAATTCTTAAAGTTCTGTACAAGCAGCTTGTTAGGATTATCTCTTACAAGATGATGATAAATTCTATTACTAATCATTTTAATCTATTATTAATACAACATACTGATTTCCTGATGATTTCTATCCATGATAAAGATTAGATTACTTACAGTGTAGAAACAGGCCCTTCGGCCCAACAAGTCCACACCGCCCCGCCGAAGCGCAACCCACCCATACCCCTACATGTATCCCTAACCTAATACTACGGGCAATTTAGCGTGGCCAATTCACCTGACCTGCACATCTTTGGACTGTGGGAGGAAACCGGAGCACCCGGAGGAAACCCACGCAGACACGGGGAGAACGTGCAAACTCCACACAGTCAGTCGCCTGAGGCGGGAACTGAACCCGGGTCTCTGGCGCTGTGAGGCAGCAGTGCTAACCACTGTGCCACCGTGCCGCCCCAATCTTCTCTTCAAAGTAATGGCTGGATCTGTAACAGTTTTTCCTCGAGTGACTGGCAATGCCTTTAGGTCCATGTGCTGTAAAAAGCGTTCACACCTGAAATGTAGAGGCAGAGTCCCTGTGTGTATTTAGGGCTGAGATAGAGAGATTCTTAATCAATAGGTGAACCGAGGATAATGGGGAAAATGCAGGAAAGTGGATGTAAAGATCAGCCATGATCCAATTGAACAGTGAAGCTGGCTTGAGGCCTACTATTTCTATTTCTTATGGTCTAAACCTCACCAGCTGTCTAGCTTTCTTTCCTCCTCAGTATTGCTCCTTCACTTATCTCTCCAACCAAGATTTTGTTCAAACATCTTGACATCTACTCATGCAGCTGAGTGTCAAATTTTGTTTAGTACTCTATTCAGTGACGCCCCTTGGGAATTGTCAGTATCCTGAAGGTGATGTATAAATGCCAGTTGTTGTTTATTGTCTGAAAGCTGAGGTGAAATGATTGAAGTCCACGTTATTCACAAACATTATTGAGACACTGCATTGTTTCCACGCTAAGAAGCAGTTTATTTTCCTTTTTCTCCCTTCCCCTTGCCTTTAGTGAAATGCGTTTGCAGAGAGAACATGATATGGCAGTTTCCAAACTGGTTGACTGGCAGAATGATTTTACAAAGCGCATCGCAGAAACAGCAGCCTGGGTGAAGACATTTCAAAGGAAGGATCACATGTCTGAGGCACAGCACTATGTGACGGATCTGGAAGGCATCAATAGGCAACTAGAGCAATTTACAGAGGAGGTAAGCTTGAGTATAGTTCTTTGTCAGATTCTGGTTTAGGACACTCTGCAACTTTCCACAAAGCTGAACAGATATTGAGGAAAGCGGAAGAATTATGGTGAGATCACATTGCTTATGTGAACTCTACCCTTAAATATTCTGTGTCCTGTTAATTACGAGTTGTTAATTATGTCAGAAGTTGTTCCCTCATCATTTCCCTGCAATTATATTGAATGAAAATAAACCGTACATTACATTTGCTAATGACAGAAGTTCTTTGTTGTTTGATGATAGAATTAGCAGAACAAGCAAGTAATCGGATGGAGTTCAATAATGTTTCTGTGATTAAATATATTGGAGCTCCTTGAAACAGAGCAGAACCAAAGTCTCCAATATATTTAATCTCCAAAATGTCACGAGAGACAGAGAGAGAGGACCCTAATCTTGAAAAACTGTGACAGAGAGAAAGAGAATCTGAAGCCTTTAAACTGAGACAGAGAGGGAGACAGAGAGAGAGAGAGAAATTATCAAATTGATATAATAAGTGATAGGATGAGGATACTTCAATTAAATTCAGTAATTGGTTAAGACAATAATTGATTACTTAATTAAGACATGGCAGAGAAGGTGGTGTGTTGTAACTGCAGTATACAGGGGCTATCAGATGCCACTGTGTTCCAGAACAAGCCCATCTGCAGTCAGTAGCTGCAACTTGAGGAGCTTTAGCCCAGAGTTTATGAGCTGGTGACTGAGCCACAGACATTACAACATATCAGAGAAGTGTAGAGTTATTTGGGCATTTGGTGTCAGGTGGCCATCACAACTCTGAGGATAAGGTCTTCTGAATTGGTCAGTGGTCAGGGATGGGTTGATGTCACTGTGAGCAAGACATGTATAGAGACCTGCAGCTCAAAGGCGAGGAGTCTTAGCTCTTTACATTTGTCCAATATCTTCATGGTTCTCGCAGGCTGTGTTGATGAAAATGGTGGCTGCAGATTGTGTGAGTAAACTTACTTTGAGGAAAGAAGTCATTCAAGTGTGAGAGGTGAATAGAAAAGTAGTTGTGGTGTTAGGAGACTGTATGTTCATGGAGGGTTAACACTTTTCTCTGCTATCAGAGGGATATTGTCAAACTTGAAAGGGTTCAGAAAAGATTTACAAGGATTTGAGCTATAGGGAGAGGATGAATAGGCTGGGGCTGTTTTCCCTGGAGTATCAGAAGCTGAGGGGTGACCTTATAAAGGTTTATAAAATCATGAAGGGCATGGATAAGGTGAATAGCCAAAGTCTTTTCCCCAGGTGGGTGAGTCCAAACCGAGAGGGCATAGGTTTAAAGTGAGAGGGGAAAGATTTAAATGGGCAACCTTTTGACACAGACGGTAGTGTGTGTGCGTGTGTGGAATGTGCTGTCAGAAGAAGTGGGGGTGGCTGGTACAATTACAACATTTAAAAGGCATCTGGATGGATGTATGAATAGGAAGGATTTAGAAGGACGTGGGCCAAATGCTGGCAAATATAACTGGATTGATGTAGGATATCTGGTCAGCATGGACGAGTTGGACCGAAGGGTCTGTTCCCGTGCTGTACATCTCTATGACTCTGTGCTGCCGAGCGCAAGTGTCCAGGCAGATGCGTTGCCTCCCCAGGTGTCAGGGGTCACAACATTTGCCGTTGGTGGGTTAGGAGCTTGCAGTGAGAGGGGGACATGGTCTCCAGTGGACATGGTCTAAGTAGGTAGCACAAACATAAGTAGGGTTAGGAAAAAGATTCTGCTGATGCATTATGAGCAGCTAAGGGCTAAATTTAAAAGTAAAACTTTATAGGTAATAATCTCCGAATTAGTATGTGAACTGTGAGCAAACTGGAATGAGAACAGAAATTGCTTTGGAAAAAACTCAACAGGTCTAGCAGCATCTGTGAAGTGAAAGCAGAGTTAAAGTTTCAGGTCTGGTGACCCTTCAGAACTGATTGTAGGGAAGAAAAGGTTGGTAAACATGCTAGAGAAGGACTGGGAGGAGGGGGAAGGAGGAAATGATTAGATTACTTACAGTGTGGAAACAGGCCCTTCAGCCAACAAGTCCACATTGACCCGCCAAAGCGAAACCCACCCAGACCCATTCCCCTACACCTAACACTACAGGCAATTTAGCATGGCTAATTCACCTAACCTGCACATTTTTGGATTGTGGGAGGAAACCCACGCAGACACAGGGAGAATGTGCAAACTCCACCCAGAGAGTCGCCTGAGACGGGAATTGAACCCAGGTCTCTGGCGCTGTGAGGCAGCAGTGCTAACCACTGTGCCACCGTGCCGCCCAATGATAGTGGAGATGGAGCCCAGGGAGGGAGAGAAAATCAATTGGGCAGACAAAGGAATGGGTAAAAGAAATGGATCAGCCTGGGGGAGTCAAAACCTGCTAATGGGGACTTTTAGTAGCTGACACTGGGTTGGTTGTGGTAACAGCCCATATGATGACATGGTCTGGTGTGTGGGCATTGGAGTAAGGATATGGGAGAGGGTGCTGAGGGTCGAGACGTGTTGAACTTGATAATCCTACTGGTGCTGGTGGAAATGTCAGCTAATGATCATTTGGGTGTGGATGCATAAAGGGTGTATGCTGGTAAGTGGGAGCAGGGGGACACTATTGCTATAGAACTGGATCAAGGAATGTTCCACATACGCCACAAAGAGACCGGCATAACTGGGTCGCATGTAGGTACACATAGCCACACCGTTGAGCTGAAGAAAGTGAAAGGAGTTAAAGAAGTATTTCTACCAAATCCAGTTCAGTCTTGTCAATGGTGACATCGTGGATATTGATAGTGACGGATTCAGTAATGGTAATGACATTGAATGTCAAGGATTTCCTCATTTGATTGCGTCTTACTAAGAACAAAGAAAATTTACAGCCCAGGAACAGGCTCTTCAGCCCTCCAAGCCTGAGCCGATCCAAATCCACTGTCTAAACCTGTCACCCAATTCCTAAGGATCTATATCCCTCTGCTCCCCACCTACTCATGCATGTTCCAGACACACCGTAAATGAATCTACCATGCCTGCCGCTACTATCTCTGCTGGCAATACGTTCCAGGCACCTGGAACTTTCCGCATGTTTCCCCCTTAAACTTGTCACCTCTCACCTTGAACACATTTTTGAATCCCTCACCCTGGGAAAAAGCTTATCTCTATTCACCCTGTCTATACCCTTCATGATTTTGTAAATCTCAATCAGGACCCCCTCAATCTCCTTTTTTCTAATGAAAACAATCCTAACCTACTCAACCTCTCTTCATACTTAGCATCTTCCATACCAGGCAACATCCTCGTAAACCTTCTCTGCACCCTCTCCAAAAGCATCCACATCCTTTTGGTAATGTGGCGACCAGAACTGTACACAGTATTCTAAATTCGGCCGAACCAAAGTCTTGTACAATTTTAGATGGAAATGTGTTGCTGGAAAAGCGCAGCAGGTCAGGCAGCATCTAGGGAACAGGAGAATCGACGTTTCGGGCATTAGCCCTTCTTCAGCCCTTCTTCATTAGCCTGAAGAAGGGCTAATGCCCAAAACGTCAATTCTCCTGTTCCCTAGATGCTGCCTGACCTGCTGCGCTTTTCCAGCAACACATTTCCATCTCTGATCTCCAGCATCTGCAGACCTCACTTTCTCCTTGTACAATTTTAACATGACCTGCCAGCTCTTATACTCAATACCCCATCCAATGAAGGCAAGCCTTCTTGACCACTCTATCCACCCGTGCGGGGACCTGAACTCCCAGATCTCTCTGCTCATCAACTTTTCCCAAGGCTCTTCCATTTACAGTATAGTTCACTCTAGAATCACCTCACATTTGTCTGGATTGAACTCCATCTGCCACTTCTATGCCCAACTCTCCAGTCTATCTATATTCTCCTGTATTCTTTGACAGTCCCCTATGCTTTCTGCTACTCCACCAATCTTTGTGTCATCTGCAAACTTACTGATCAGATTACCAATGCCCTCTTCCAGATCATTTATGTATATCCCAAACAACAGTGGCCCCAGCACTGATCCCTGTAGAATACCACTAGTCAACTTTCTCCATTTCAAGAAACTCTCTTCAACTACTACTCTGTGTCTCCTGTTGCTCAACCAGTTCTTTATCCACCTAGCTAGAACAGCCTGCACACCATGTGACATCACTTCCTCCGTTAGTTTACCATGGGGGACCTTATTTGTGGAGCTGCCTCCTCCAGTGAGTTGTTTGATTGTCCACCACCAATCACGACTGGATGTGGTCAAACTGTAGAGCTCTGAACTATTGGTTGTGGGGGACTTGTGAGAAAGGTACAGTAATAATCAAGGTTGACCCTAAGATGCACAACTGCTCTGAACACACTAGAGTTCTTCGAGAAAGCAAGAAACAGTATGAACCAAGGGGAATTTGGGAATAACTGGAAAACATTTGACAAGAAGCCACACCAAAGCTTACAATGAAAATAAATGCTCATTCTGCCAGGGGTAACATTTTTCTAAGCATAGATGGGGACAAGGAAATGGAACATAAAGGTAGAGATATTTTACTGCAGTAGTGGAAGACTTTGGCGCTGGTCACATTTGGAACACTGTACTGTTTTAGTCTCCTTAGAAAACATAAATTTGTCAGTTCTGAGACAGTTTCCTGACTGATTTCTGGGATGGGCAATTTATCCTGTGAAGAAATGTGGGGCAGATTGAGCCTGAGTCCATTGAAGTTGAGAAGAACAGGTGATGATTTTATTGAAGCACTTAAGATTTTGAGGGATCTTGACAGAATGGATGCTGAGATGATGGGGAGAGACTGTAAAACAAAGGTGTTTCCCAATTTAGATGGAGACCGAAGAAATGTTTTTTCTCCTGGGGTGGGGGGGGGGGAGGGGGGTCTTGAGTCTGCAGAATCCTTTTCCTAAAGTAGGGTGGAGACATTGCATATCTTTAAGGCAGATGGGAATCGATTCTTGTGTTTAGTTAAAATCAGTCTGAAAATGTGTTGCTGGAAAAGCGCAGCAGGTCAGGCAGCATCCAAGGAGCAGGAGAATCGATGTTTCGGGCATGAGCTCTTCTTCAGGAATGAGGAAAGTGTGTCCAGCAGGCTAAGATAAAAGGTAGGGAGGAGGGACTTGGGGGAGGGGCATTGGAATTGCGATAGGTGGAAGGAGGTTAAGGTGAGGGTGATAGGCCGGAGTGGGGGTGGGGGCGGGGAGGTCAGGAAGAAGATTGCAGGTTAAGAAGGTGGTGCTGAGTTCGAGGGTTGGGACTGAGACAAGGTGGGGGGAGGGGAAATGAGGAAACTGGAGAATCAGTCTGCCCGGTTTTGGAGCAGGTGGGACTTGGACACATGGGTCGTCTGGTTCAAACCTGCCACAAGAGCTCAAGATAAATTCTTGATTTCTGTTATTTTAAAAACAACCTGATCCGAAACATTTCTGAAGTAGGTAGAACTTGGACCTTGGCTTCCTGGCTCAGAGACGGGAACACTATCACAAGCGCCATTACATTGTTTTCCTTTAACCTATTTTTCTAACCAACCTGTTCAGAGATGTTTGGTGCAGGGTGGGTGGGACTTTAAACCTGGACACTCACTGCGCCACAAAAGCCACAGATTAATTGTTGATGAATTAGGGAGTTTGAATGGTATTGGGTGGAGTTTAGGCAATTTGAGCAGCCATGTCATTATTAACTGGCAGAGCAGTATGATTACAAACCTTAATTTATATTCAGCGAATCCAGTTGGTTATATCTTGTTTTGATTGAATGCTCAGTTGGCAATCTGCATTCACCTGACTGTTATCAGTGTCCCCAGGGGGTAGTTTTTTACAGAATCTGTTTTGGATTGACCATGCCAGCTGCCCTTGTGTCAGGGTGTGACAAGTTGCTCTTATCTTCGTTCAGAAAGCCCAGATCAACAATGAAGAGGTTCTGCTGGAGACAGGACACATTAGCCCTTACCATCAAATCCAGCATATTATCAATGCTAAGGAGCCCTTTGAGAGGTTGTGGAAAACCGCTGTGCAGTTTAACCTGCTCTCTGACAAGTGGATGTATGGCCCCTTGTTACAAGTCAATGCTGAGGATGTGGAACATGAGGTTAGAAATATACCACTTTTAATCACAGAAGTCAAAATTCTCCTTAAACCGTAATTCTATTATATTACAATATTTTAAGTATAAACATACATATAAATACAATAGTTATGAGATTTTTAAAAATGTGTATGTTCGAATGATTGCTGGACTTTAATTTTAAAAATACTGCCTGTTTAAAAATTAATAGTTTAAGATTGAAAGCAACAGTCTGTATGAATGAAATGCGTTAAAATAATGTATCTTGCAGTGAGCTCAATTCGTGTTATTTTTAGCTTCCGAGAGACATTAAAAAGCATGTGGGTTAATCTGTTAGTCTTCAATTTCCAGTGCTTTAAAAGATCTTTGCTGCTGTGAACTGTTTCCATCAGGTGCAGACTTTATGGAGGGTTAGCTACAAGTTAACCAAGGTCTTCAGTCACCCAGATTTACACGGACCTTTGAAAGTTGCCACAACCATCAAAACGAAGCTGGAAAAGTTCAAAATCAATATGCCGCTCATCAATGCCCTCTGCACCCCGGGGATTAAACCACGCCACTGGAGTTTGATGAGCCAAAAGGTAGGCAGATTGTTTTAAGGGCACAGAATTTTATTTATAACTCACAGGATACAAGCATCTCTGGCGAGGGCAACATTTATTGCCCATACCTAATTACCCAGAGGGCAGTCAAGAGTCAAACTGCTGTGGGCCTGGAGTCACGTAGTCCAGACTTGACAAGGATAGCAGTTTCCTTCCCGAAAGAACGTTAGTGACCCAGATGGGTTTTTACAACAATCGAGAATGATTATCATTAAACTCTTAATTGCAGATTCTTTATTGAATTCAAATTCCGCCACCTGCCATGGTGGGATTCGAACCTGGGTCCCCAGAACACTAGAGTCAGGGTGTGGTGCTGGAAAAGCGCAGCAGGTCAGCAGCATCCCGGCAGCAGGAAAATTGACGTTTCGGGCAAAAGCCCTTCATGAGGAATGAGGCTGGGAGCCTCGGAGGGGGGGTTGGAGAGATAAAAGGGAGGGGGGTGGGGCTGGGGGGGGAAGGTCACTGAGAGTGCAATAGATGGATGGAGGTGGGGTAAAGGTGATAGGTTGGAGGGGAGGGTGGTGCAGATAGGTGGGAAGGAAGATGGACAGGTGGAACAGGTCATGAGGATGGTGCTGAGCTGGAAGGCTGGAACTGGGGTAAGGTGGGGGAGGGGAAGTGAGGAAACTGGTGAAATCCACATTGATGCCATGGGGTTGGAGGGTCCTGAGGCGGAAGATAAGGCGTGGGTGGTAAGGGAGGGACGATGGATGAGGCCCAGGACCTGCATATCCTGGCAGACTGAGAGGCAGAGTTGAAGTTTTCGGCTGTGGGATGGTGTGGTTGGTTGGCGCAGGTGTCCTGGAGATGTTCTCTAAAGTGCTCTGCGAATGGGTGCCCTGTCCTCCTGACGTAGAGGAGACCACATCAGGAGCAACGGATACAGTAAATGATGTGTGGAAGTGCAGGTGAAACTTTGATGGATGTGGAAGTCTTCGTTGAGGTCTTGGATGAATGTGGGGGAGGAGGTGTGGGCGCAGGTTTTGCAATTCCTGCGGTGGCAGGGTAAGGTGCCAGGATGGGTAGGTGGGTTGTTGGGGGGCGTGCACCTGACGAGGTAGTCATGGAGGGAATGGTCTTTACAGAAAGTGGATAGGGGTGGGAAGGGAAATATATCTCTGGTGGTGGAGTCTGTGTGTAGGTGGCGGAAATGGCACAGGATGATGCCATGTATATGGAGGTTGGTGGGATAGAAGGTGAGGATCAGGGGGGTTCAATCCTTGTTGTGGTTGGAGGGGATGGGGTTCAAGGTGGAGGTGCAGGAAGTGGTTAAGAGGCATCTTCAACCATGTGGGAGGGGAAATTGTGGTCTCTAAAGAAGGAGGCCATCTGGTGTGTTCTGTGGTGGAACCTGTCCTCCTGGGAGCAGATGCAGCAGAGGCGGAGGAATTGGGAATATGGGATAGCATTTTTGCAGGAGGCGGGGTGGGAGGAGGTGTAATCCAGGTAGCTGTGAGAGTCAGTGGGTTTGTAGAAAATGTCAGTGTTGAGTCGGTCACCGTTGATGGAGATGGAGAGGTCCAGAAAGGGGAGGGAGGTGTCAGAGATGGTCTGGTGAATTTAAGGTCGGAGTGGAGTGTGTTGGTGAAGTTGATGAACTGTCAACTACGTCACATCATCCTCTGCCATTTCCGCCACCTACAAACGGACCCCACCACCAGGGATATATTTCCCTCCCCACCCCATCCGCTTTCCGCAAAGACCGTTCCCTCCGTGACTACCTGGCCAGGTCCATGCCCCCCAACAACGCACCGTCCTCTCCTGGCACCTTCCCCTGCCACTGCAGGAATTGCAAAACCTGCGGCCACACCTCCCCTCTCACCTCCATCCAAGGCCCCAAAGGAGCCTTCCACATCCATCAAAGTTTCACCTGCACTTCCACATATGTCATTTACTGTACTTGTTGCTCCCGATGCGATCTCCTCTACATTGGGGAGACTAGACACCTCCTTATAAAGCACTTCAGAGAGCATCTCCAGGACACCCGCACCAATCAACCTCACTTTCCTCATTTCCCTAACCCCACCTTACCCCAGTTCCAACCTTCCAGCTCAGCAGCACCTCATGACCTGTCCTACCTGTCCATCTTCCTTCCCACCTATCCACTCCACTCTGACCTATCACCTTTACCCTCATCTCCATCCTCCTATTGCACTCTCAGCGACCTTCCCCCGCCCAGACCCACACCCTCCCATTTATCTCTCCACCCCCGAGGCTCCCAGCCTCAATCCTGATGAAGGGCTTATCCCCAAAATGTCGATTTTCCTGCTCCTGGGATGCTGCCTGACCGGCTGTGTTCTAATCTCCAGCATCTGCAGTCCTCACTTTCCCCAGAATATTAGCTGAGTGTCTGGATTCACAGATTAATTTCTGACCAATTGTGGAGAAAATCAGTGATGATATGTTGGAAATGAGAATAATGTAAAGGACAACATCCACTGGTCTCTTGTCTAATTATCCAGAACCCCAGGATAATGCTCTAGGGACAGGTGTACGAATCCTGTTGGTGAAATTCAACTTTATTAAATATTAGGAATTAAAAGCTAACAAGATAGTGACAGTGTTGTTTGTGTATGAAATTAATCCTCTATTTCATTTTAGTCCCTCTGTTTGTTTGATTTACCCAAAGCTGTGCTCTTCCCCACCATCTCCATTGGCTGGCTGGTGTTTTGGATGGGTAGGAATTTCCAGCTGGGGAGATGTAACGAGAGTTTTCAGCGAGGGAAGTGATTGCTGGGCCTCTTATTGAGGCATATGTATCATCGATAGACACAGGTGAGGTGCCGGAAGACTGGACGTTGGCTAACATGGTGCCATTGTTTAAGAAAGGTGGTAAGGAAAAGCCAGGGAACTATAGACCAGTGAGCCTGATGTCGGTGGTGGGCAAGTTGTTGGAGGGAATCCTGAGGGTCAGGATGTACATGTATTTGGAAAGGCAAGGACTGATTAGGGATACTCAACATGGCTTTGTGCATGGGAAATCATGTCTCACAAACTTGATTGAGTTTTTTGAGGAAGTAACAAAGAGGATTGACGAAGGCAGAGCAGTGGCTGTGATCTATATGGACTTCAGTAAGGCGTTCGACAAGGTTCCCCATGGGAGACTGGCTAGTAAGAGTAGATCTCATGGAGATCTAGCCATTTGGATACAGAACTGGCTCAAAGGTAGAAGGCACAGGGTGTTGGTGGAGGGTTGTTTTTCAGACTGGAGGCCTGTGACCAGTGGAGTGCCACAAGGATCGGCGCTGGGTCCTCTACTTTTCATCATTTACATAAATGATTTGGATGTGAGCATAAGAGGTATAGTTAGTAAGTTTGCAGATGACACCAAAATTGGAGGTGTAGTGGACAGCGAAGAAGGTTACCTCAGATTACAATGGAATCTTGATTAGATGGGCCAATGGGCTGAGGAATGGCAGATGGAGTTTAATTTAGATAAATGTGAGGTGTTGCATTTTGGGAAAGCGAATCTTAGCAGGACTTATACACTTAATGGTAAGGTTCTAGGGAGTGTTGCTGAACAAAGAGACCTTGAAGTGGAGATTCATAGCTCCTTGAAAGTGGAGTCCCAAGTAGATAGGATAGTGAAGAAGACATTTGTTATGCTTTCTTTTATTGGTCAGAGTATTGAGTACAGGGGTTGGGAGGTCATGTTGTGGCTGTACAGGACATTGGTTAGGCCACTGTTGGAATATTGCGTGCATTTCACGTCTCCTTCCTATTGGAAATATGAAAGGGTTCAGAAAAGATTTACAAGGATGTTGCCAGGGTTGGAGGATTTGAGCTATAGAGAGAGGTTGAATATGCTGGGACTGTTTTCCCTTGAGCGTCGGAGGCTGAGGGGTGACCTTATAGAGGTTTATAAAATCATGAGGGGCATGGATAGGATAAATAGACAAGGTCTTTTCCCTGGGGTCGGGGAGTCCAGAACTAGAGGGCATAGGTTTAGGGTGAGAGGGGAAAGATATAAAAGAAACCTAAGGGACAACTTTTTCACACTGAGGGTGGTACGTATATGGATTGAGCTGCCAGAGGAAGTGGTGGAGGCTGGTACAATTGCAACATTTAAAAGGCATTTGGATGGGTATATGAATAGAAAGGGTTTGGAGGGATATGGGCCGGGTGCTGGCAGGTGGGACTAGATTGGGTTGGGATATCTGGTTGTGGACCAGAAGTGGACCGAAGGATCTGTTTCCATGTTGTTCATCTCTACGATTCTATGACTCTGTCTGCCCCAGATGTGAGAGTGGTTTACACCTAAGATCCTTGAATCAGCAGGTTTAACTTTTTTTTTAAATTCACTCAAGGCATCACTGTCTGCACCAGCATTCCTGGCCCAGCCCCCTCGCTGCCCTTGAGAAAATGGTGGTGAGCAGCATTCTTAAACTGCTGCAGTCCATGTGCTTTAGGTTGACCCACAATGCCATGAGGGAGGGAATTCCAGGAGTTTGACCCAGTGATACTGAAGGAAGAGCAACATATTTCCAAGTCAGGATAATGAGTGGCTTGGACGGGAACTTGAAGGTAGTGATGTTCTCATGTATCTGCTGCCCTCATCCTTCTGGATGGAAGTGGTCACTGGTTTCGAAGGTGCTGTCTTTGATGAAGTGCTATTTCTTCATTCACTGCTGAAGCAAATAATTCCAAAAGCACCTCCCTCAGAGTGGGGTCTGTGATGCCTGTATATTCTCTGAGGAGGGGGCAAGGACTGCAGGAGCCCATTGTCCAAATAACTGCAGGTGTCCATTGTCCAATGTGACTCTTTCTTCTTTTGCATCATCCATGGGAGCTTGGTTGTATCTCCTCTGAGAAGCCTTTCACAGTGTGAGGCTGGAGAATGGGGAGCTGGATGCTGAGCGTGTACTTATCCCTGACCCTGTCTGAAACAAGGTGGAGATGGTGAGGGGGCAGCCATTGCTCCGTGGTTCTTCTACTTCACCGCTGCCAGTTTTCGGTAAACCCATAGAGAGCAGGTTGCCCACTGTCAGGGTAAGGGATATGTAGGAACCTTGTGAATGGACAAATCTGGATCCGTCTCACCCTAGCATTACTCCTTTCAACATTTGCCATGAGGAAGCTTGTTTTGCTGAGGATGGGGTTTTCCTAAAGAACATTCCGGCAAAGTGGTGCACATCATGGTTCATTGTGATGCCCCCCCCCCCCACCCCACCCCACCAGGCCTCAATGGGTACACCCATCACAGTGGTGTTGTAGACATGGGGCAGCCAATGCCGAGGGAGGTGGGGGGAGGGAAGTCCACCACTCTCTGCAAATGTTGGGCAGGAAGGAGTAGGATGGTTCACAAGGCCTAACTCAGGCAGACCCTGCCCAGTATATCCCCTTCCAGTGGACCCACTGATACCCATAATAGGAGTTGAGGGCAATGGCAGTGACTGCTCCAGAGCGAAGCATATCGACTGAGGAGACTTCACCCAGCTGTCATTGCCATTGGCTGGTCAGGACCTAAGACTCCCACTCCCAGTGAGCTCCATCAGGAATACTGGGGACACAATGCTGTGCACGCCTCTGTGCTTCAATCAGGACACTTCCCCAGCCTCCCACCAGACAGAGGCCTCCATCCATCCATCCATCCATCCAAACCAGGTTCCAAAGCCAGCACAGCCTAGTGGAATCAATCCCCAAAACTCCCTGATCTGAAATCAGGACAGCGAGGAGAAAAACATCAGCCCACAATGTTCAATTTACATTTCACCCACATTCTTGTCTTTACATTTATTTAATAATTTACTGATTCTTGTCTCTCAATGTCCTGATAGTTGATAAAATAAACTTCACAGTGGTCTACAAAATGCCATTGTTCTTTCTCAGAGTGTGATAGAATACTCCCCACGGGCCTGGATGGCGCAGCTCCAACAACACTCGAGATATTTGACACCATCCAGGAAAAAGCTGCCTGCTTAATTGACACCACATCCACAAGTATCCACTCCCTCCACCATCAATGCTCAATAGCAGCAGTGTGTACCATCTACAGGATGCACTGCAGAAATTCATAAAAGATCCTCAGACAGCACCTTCCAAACCCATAACCACTTCCATCTAGAATGACAAGGGCAACAGATACATTGGAACACCACCCCCTGAAAGTTCCTTTCCAGGCCACTCACCATCCCTGACTTGGAGATGTATTGCCACTGATGTTGGGTCAAAATCCTGGAACTCTCTCCCACACAGCATTGTGAGTGTAAGCATTCTGGTTTCCAGCATCTGCAGTCATTGCTTTTACCTCGTTGATTTTAACCCTACTGCGAATCCTCTTGCAAGGATGCCTGCCTTGAAGAAGTTTTCCTCCTCTCTCTACAAGAATCTCAGGGATCCCTCTCCCACTGCAACTCCCAGGTCATTTCCTCTGCCCTGAAGCTCTTCAACCATGTCCTGAAACAAACTCGCTATGCTACTTTCTCCCCACCCCCACCCTCCTCTAGCTTATCTATCCACACTTCAGGCAGTCTGCCTTTATTCCTGATGAAGGGCTTTTGCCCGAAATGTCGATTTTACTGCTCCTCGGATGCTGCCTGAACTGCTGTGCTCTTCCAGCACCATTAATCCAGATATTGTGGGTGTATGTACTCCCGAGGACTGCAGCACTTCAAGGTTAAGGTTTCATTTTAACCTTCACTGAGAAAGCAGAATTGTAGCTCATTTTAAATGTGCAATCTACCCTGGTCCCATTGCATTGTTTCGTCCTGTTTCTCATTCAGTTCCCCATTTGAGGGAACGCGGTGTTCTAGTTTGATGGACTGTCAGTGCATTGAAACTAAGGACATAAACTAGAGAAGAGGCTGTATTGAGTGACGGCATATCAGAAAAGGAGGCAGCCACTTGATCTCAAATTAAATACATTCAGGAAACACCAGCCCCACCCCTCATCCTAGTGAGAGTCTCAGTTTTATTTAAATTACACAGCATGAGCCAGGAAGGAGAAATGATTAACTGCAGTTGATAAGGACATATGAGATCACCAGCCCGGTAAGAATTCAGCTCAAAGGTGACATCCAGTTAGATGTCAAACCTCCAGTTGTGTGCAATTTATGTTCCTGCTTGTGTTGTCAGAGACTGATGTTGTTAAAATGTCATGATGTTTTCATCCTGTGAAAACCCCATAAATAAAAGCAGTAGGGAATTCCTCCAAGACATGACACTACCTCCACAACACTCGCCATGACAACAAAGCTGACAATGTACACAACGCCCAGTCAAATCCTTTGTGTTCAATGGACACATTCCTTCTCATTGCTACCCTACTCCATAGTCATTGCATTCAGCCAGAAGTTTCAGATGAATTCTCTGTTCTATGCAGGACAAACTCCTGTGCTACAGGCAGTGGTTTTTCCATTCACTCACAGAATGGAAACATCGCTGGCTGGAGCAGCATTCATTGCATGTCCCTTGGAGAAGGTGTGGGCTGAGCTATCTTCTTGAACCGTTGCAGTTCTTGGGACACTCATTGCAGAATCCAGGATTTTGCCCAGTGACACTGAAAGAACAGTGATATATTTCCAAGTCAGGATGTTGAATGAATCAGAGGGGAACTTGCAGGGAGTGGTTTTCCCAAACCGTGGAAATGATGTGTGGAAATTCCACATGATCCCACAGTTGTTTCCATTGGATTTGCAGGATGACTGCATTATCCCCTATTTGTTTGGTTAACTTTTAAGAGGACTTAGAACCTGGAATTTCTGTGACATCTGCCACTGAGAGAGATTTTATCCAAGAACTGCAGAAACCTGCCACAATAGTCAGGACACCTGTGAAAATGTGGGTTTGGTGAGCCTTTCTTTCAAATGGACAGAAAAAGGCAGACATTTTCTTTCTTTGACACAGACCCAATTTCAATTAATCTTCCAAAATAAATGCAAACTGAACTGAGTAGAAAGCATTGACCTGGGATTTCTACACTACCTGGGTTAGTTTCCACTCCCGGCACCTTCCCCTGCAACCGCAGGAGGTGCAAGACTTGCGCCCACACCTCCCCCCTCACCTCCCTCCAAGGCCCCAAATAAAACTTCCATATCTGCCACAGATTCACCTGCACCTCCACACACATCATCTATTGCATCCTCTGCACCCGATGTGGCCTCCTCTATATTGGGGAGACAGGCCGCCTACTTGCGGAGCGTTTCAGAGAACACCTCTGGGACACCCGGACCAACCAACCCAACCACCCGGTGGCTCAACACTTCAACTCCCCCTCCCACTCCACCAAGGACATGCAGGTCCTTGGACTCCTCCATCGCCAGACATAGCAACACGACGGCTGGAGGAAGAGCGCCTCATCTTCCGCCTAGGAACCCTACAACCACAAGGGATGAACTCGGATTTCCCCAGTTTCCTCATTTCCCCTTCCCCCACCTTGTCTCAGTCAAATCCATCGAACTCAGCACCGCCTTCCTAACCTGCAATCTTCTTCCTGACCTCTCCCCCCCCACCCCAGTCTGACCTATCACCCTCACCTTGACCTCTTTCCGCCTATCGCATTTCCGACGCCCCTCCCCCAAGTCCCTCCTCCCTACCTTGTATCTTAGCCTGCTGGACACACTTCCCTCATTCCTGAAGAAGGGCTTATGCCCGAAACGTCGATTCTCCTGTTCCCTGGATGCTGCCTGACCTGCTGCGCTTTTCCAGCAACACATTTTCAGCTCTAGTTTTTAAAACACCTATCTGATACTCTCTAAATCTGAAACAATATCCGTTTTCTCACTAGATTCCAATCAACAAAAAAATCAACAAAAATAAATATTGAAGTGAACACAAATGTTTAATCCTAACCCTAACCCATAACTCTAACCCAAATGTTAAATATAACCCTAAACCTACCCCCACACTTACTCTACCCTAAAACTAATCTTACTGCTGACCTACACCTTAACATGAGCCCTAAACTTCATCCTAACCCTAAAACTACCACTAACTCTACCCCGAAACCTATAAATCTAGCCCTAACCCTGACCGTAACCTAATGGTAGCCTTGACCCTAGCCCTAACCCTAATCGTAATGCTAACCCTAACCCTAACACTAACCTTAACACTGACCTTAATCTAATGTAACCCTCACCCTAACTCGAAACCTAATGCTAATTTTATCCAAATGTACAAGCAGATACAGGAGCAGCAGTAAAGCAAGTTGTAGGCATTGGACAAATGGACTCACAGGTGCAGGTCTCCAACAATGCAGTTTGTACCAAGCTCCCTTAGGCCTGTGACTGTCTGACTGCGTAGCGCCAGCACCCTCAGCATCTGCTAGATAGATGCACAGACCTGCACTGCAATGCTCTAACTACTGGTGCTCAGCAGCAACAGAAATGCAAAAGAGAAGAAAGGACTTTGACGTCACTCCCACTCATCCTTACACAACAGGAGACAGGGTGGGAGCAAGAGGTACCCAGCTGGAAGGGAAACCATACACACTGGCTTCCCAGAAGGATGCTGCAGAAGTGGCCGGGTTTCTGCTTGCTATTCTCAGCTGAGTGGGGAGTTCAAGATGCGGAGGGTGAGCCTGCCTCACAGCAGGACACACTCAGCATGTCTCGGCACCCTGGGGTCACCTGTGCACTACTCCCAATGCTCCATCATAAGACAGGTTCCTCCAGCCAACTGCAGACACCAAGACTGTACCTGCAGGAGGCTGGAGGGAAAAGCAAAAGGAGACCTCATCTGGGCACATGGGAAGTAGGTTAATGCTTCATTATGGAGCCTTGGTTCAAACCATGTGAAACAGTAAGGCAAGACAACAGGACCAGAAGCCTGGATGAGGCGGCAAAAGTGCAATAAGGTCAGGCCAAGGAAAGACCATGATAGAGACTCTGTGAACATCCCAAGTCGGTGCAAAGTGAGTGAGCAAACAAGGAGTTGGCAAATACTGTCTTGTCCAGTCAATGAGCTGGGAGCTGTCCCTGTGTGGAATGTGTCCTGGCTGCAGTGTTAGAATGAAGGTGCCACTGCAGTGTTGGAGCGCTTTGTTGGAGTTCAGTAACATGCTGTTACGGGTGAGAGATGTATCATGAGGCTGTGGTGAGGCTGGTTCATATCCGATGACACCGTCCATGGACAGAGAGTGCAGCACAGTCACTGTCCATGGAGTGTGCCCTGGCATGTTGGTGACTGCGGAGGAGTGAGCAGCAAAGTGGAGTCACCAGTTTAGACTTCCATGTTGGGAACTGGCCCCGCCTAGTTTCTCTCCACAGTGTGGGAAAATAACAAATTGCCTATCGCGGAGGCAAAAAGAGGTATTAACGCCATGGTACTTCATGAAAACTGGTAGGCAGTCCGTCATTGGCCCTCAGTTTGAATGCAGGACAGATTCAATGGCAACAACTTGATGGTTCAGGGACTGAGGGAGCAGGAATTAGACATGAAACAAAGGAATAAAAACAAAATGCTGCAGATGAAATCTGAAACAAACACAGAGAATGCTGGAGAAATTCAGAAGGTCTGGCAGCAACAGTGGTTAGAGACATCGAGTTAATGTTTCGTGTGTGATATGACACTAGAACAGAGCAAATGTGGTGCCCTGAGGAGATGTGAATGGCAGGACAATGAACAATTATCCTTCACATGAAATCTCCTAAATTGGCCGACACTTGAACTCGGCTTTTCATCTGTCCAATGAGATTTCTGAATCATTGAGGTTGTTTATGTGGATGGTTCCAAATTCACAGGTTCAACCCTTGATAGTTTGTGAGTTGATAATTGAGCTTTACCTGCTCTTGACAGCTCAGGAGCTTGTGCCCACTCTCCTTGAGGCCATGCTAAATTGCCCATAATGTCCATGAATGTACAGGCTAGGTGGATTAGCCTAGGGAAATACAGGGATAAGGTAGCAGGGTGGGTCTGGGCAGGATGCTCTTCACAGGGTCTTTGTGGACCCAAGGGTTGAACGGCCTGCATCCATACTGAAAGGATTTCTCTGATTCAGCTCAGAGGAGTACATTTCTAGGCCTTTTACTCATTTATCTGCATCTAACTTTGAGAAGAGTCTTACCCTTTGTGAACTGGCACAATGGTGAGGAACATTATTCTTACTTATCAAGCACCAAGTACTGCATGTTAACATCTCATTGAACTACAATTAGAGGACGGTCAGCCAAATGAGAACAGTACCCTGTGTCCAACATAAAACTAGCTAGAATATTTATACAGCTTCTAAAAATGATATGGGTACAGAAATCAGGGAGAAGGCCTGTGGACAGAGAGGAGGACCTGGGTGGTCAGGCAGGCTTAAAGGGCCAGATGAAATATATCCCAGGCTGTAAATATATCCCAGACTGTTCAATGAGACAAGGGATGAAATAGCAAGGGCACTTACAATAATTTTCAATTGCTCCCTTGTTGAGGTGCCAGAGGGATGGAGGAAGCTAATGTCATACCGTTGTTCAAGGAAGCAAGGGATAAAGTAGGAAACTGCCTCTCAATATGGGGAAAAGTGTTGGAATCAATGCTGAAGAACAGAATTAAGCTACACTTGGAGAGGCAGGGATTAATCAAGAGCAGTCAGCACAGTTTTATTTTGGGGGCGGTCATATCTGACCAACTCGAGTGAATGTTTTGAAGAGGTGACCGGCTGTGTAGATATGGGACTTTAGCAAGGCTTTTGATCATGCCCCACATGGAAACACTTATAACAAAGGTAAGAGCCCAGGGGATCCAAGGAAATTTGGCAAATTGGATACAGTGGCAGGAAGCAGAGGGTGATGGTTGAGGGGTGGTTTTCTGACTGGAAATCTGTGTCCTGTAAGATCTCACAGGGGTCAGTGTTGCGCTCTTGTTGTTTATGGTTTATATGAATGATGTAGAGATAGTTCTGGGATAAGGCGCATTTCAACAGTACAATTTGGCTGTAACATTGCTGAAGAATGAGGGAATGGTGTTTTCGAGAACGCTTACCTCTATTGGCAATAGCGTGATTCCAGTGGGGATCTGTTTGTGTGCTTCATTCTGCCCAGGTGCCAATGTCTGAGCAATCCTGTGCATGCGCCAATATCCGTGTTGTTCCATGCATGCACAACTTCAGTGCCAGTCTTTGTACCAATGTCAACACCGAAGGCTTCATGCCATTCTGCACATGTGTGATGTTAGCGTCAGCCTTTATGCTGTTCTGCGCATGCACCAATGTCAGCTGTTGACAGAGTAGCTTTCTGTGAGAGGTACTGTACAGGGAGCAGCTTTCATACATTTTTTAAATGTACTGTGTTAAATTTACATTTGTTTCATTAATAAATATGATTTCAACCTCCACTCAGGGTGTGCGATACTTTGCATTAGACTTTTGGGTGATTTTTGAGCGATTGTGAGCAATAGTGTTTGTTGACCCCACGTTTCCCATAGGCCCATTATTTCTATGAAGTGATTTTCTATTAAATGAAGTTTCACTGGAATACAACTGTGGGCATTTTAGGAAAACTACCTGTAGATTGAATGCTGGACAGTTGAACAGTAAGTTCATAGGTGATACAAAAATTGGTGGGATGGTATATAATGAGCCTTGGATTACAGGAGGAAATAGACTGGCTTGTCAGATGGGATGATCAATGACAAATGGAATTCAATCCAGTTAAATGTGAGACGTTGTACTTGAATGATCAGACCTGGGAAGCACCAAGGGTCAGTGGGACCTTGGTGTATATTTATACACCGGTCCCTTAAGCTAGTACGACAGGTAGATAAAACGGTTAAGAAGGCATATAGGATATGTGCCTTTATTAGTTGAGGCATCGTGTTTAAGAGCAGGGGGATTATCCTAGAACTGTATAAAATGTAGGTTAGGCCACAGCTAGTGTATTGCGTGCAATTCTGGAATCTGCATGTTTGGAGGGATATGATAGCACTGGAGAGGATACAGAGAAGACTTAGCACAATGTTGTATGAACTGGAGAGTTTCAGATTTGAAGAGAGATTGGTGAGACTGGGATTGTTTTCCTGAGAACAGAGGACATTGAGAGGGAACATGATTAAGATGTAAAAAATTCTGAAGGGTATAGGTAGGATAGGCAGGAAGGAACTTTGATGGGGATCAGTGATCAGGAGGCATGGATTTAAGGAACAGGGCAGGCAGTTTAAAGCGGATGTAAGGACAATCTTTTTTCACTCAGAGGATGATGGGAAATCTGGAACTCACTGCCTGTAACAGTTGTAGAGGCAGAAACCTTTAGAACATTTAAGAAGTATTCAGATGTACCCTTGCGATGCCAAGACATACAAAGCTATGGGCCAAGGATTGGGAAATAGGATTAAAATAATTAGGTGGTTGTTTTTGACCAGCAGAGATGCAATTGGCCAAAGAGCCTTTTTTCTGTGCTGTACACCTTCATGACTTGGAGCAACCTAACGGTATCGATATCTTGTATTCAGAACATTGTTAGTGGAGCTGCAGGTAAAGTTTGCCACCCTTCATTTGCACTTATTTACTGGATTGGGCCTACTGTGAGGCTGGGATGTCAGGATTATTAACAGGGTAATAGTAATGCACTTCACTAATGACAGGCTGCCAGAGTCACTGCGGGCTCTGTGATCGTGCAGACAGCATGATTTAATCATTTGGGGAAACTGCTACAGAAATGATTTCTTGCTTTCTGTCTGTTCTTGCAGCCTGAGCAGCCAGAGAAAGGTGGTGTCTAGCCTCTCTGGTGGTAGGGGATTCAATCCTTTCATAAATCTCAGCTGCAGCCTTCTGTCGAGCACTGATAAACCCGAGGGGTCAAACCTGGTCTGTGCTGTTTCTGTGCACACAAAAGAAAGAGACTAGTTTTCTCAGCAACTTAAAATGGTGTTAAATATCCTCCTTGAAATGCTCAGCATTTCTTCCTGTTCTCTTCATGTGCTTGTTTTGCTGGCCTTTCTCTGAAGAGATTTACTAAATGGGGCTGTGTTTAGGTCATCTAGAAGTACAGCCATAAAGCCACATTGATGGAGAGTCATAGAGTCCTACAGCACAGAAACAGACCCTTCAGTCCAACTCGGCCATGCTGACCAAGTTTCCTTAAATAAACTAGCCCCATTTGCTTGTGTTGGGCCTATAATCCTCTAAACTTTTCATAACTTTCTAAACTATTCATGTACCTGTCCAAATGTAACTCTACCTGCATCTACAAATTTCTTTGCCAGTTCATTCCACATAAGAACCACCCTCTGTGTGGAAAAAGTTGCCCCTCATGTCCCTTTTAAATCTTTTTCCTCTCTCCTTAAAAATATGCCCCCAAGTATTCAACTCCCCCCAACCGAGGGAAAAGACACTTGCTATTCATCTAATCTATGCCCCTCATGATTTTATAAACCTCTGTAAGGTCACCCCTCACCTTCCTTCACTCCAGTAAAAAAAATCCAAGCCTATTCAGCCTCTCGTTATGACTCAACGACACCCAGCAACATCCTGGAAAATCTTTTCTGAACCCCCTACAATGTAATAATATCCTTCCTATAGCAGGACAACTAGAACTGTACACAGTTCTCCAGAAGTGGCCTCACCAAAGTCCTGTATAACCTCAACATGATATCCCAACTCCTATACTCAATGGTCTGAGCAATGAAGACACGCCTGCCTAAATGCCTCCTTAACCACTCTGTCGCCCTGTGATGCAACTTGCAAAGAACTTTGTACCTGAATCCCTAGGTCTCTCTATTCTACAACACTACCCAGGGCCTGGCCATTAGTTATATAAGCCCTGTCCTTATTTGTTTTACCAAATTACAATACCTTGCACTTATTCAAAATTAAATTCCAAATGCCATTCCTCAGCTCATTGGCCCAATTGATCAAGATCCATTTGTAATCTGAGGTAACCTTCTTCACTGTTTACTATACCACCAATTTTGGTATCATCTGTAAACTTACTAACCACTCCTAAATTCTCATCCAGATCATTCATATACATGACAAACAGCAGTGAGCTCAACAAGGGGCTAATGGTCGGGTGACAAGATTTTTTTAAAAAATTGACCTGTTTAGAGACATGATTACACATCACTGGATCAAGTGGTACTTGAAGTTGGGCTTCCTAGCTCAAAGGTAGGGACAACTACCACTGCACCACAAGACCCCTCCCTTGTCATGTGACAACACCTGAGTAGTGAAATAGGTTCACACAGTAAACTCTGGTAAGACTCTTTGAACTGAAAATGTGTTGCTGGAAAAGCGCAGCAGAACAGGCAGCATCCAAGGAGCAGGAGAATCGACGTTTCGGGCATAAGCCCTTCTTCAGGAATGAGCTCCCAGCCCTGCCGTGTTTTCACCATCCCTCCAGAACTACCCCTCTTTGAGGATGAAAGATCAGTCCTCAGCAGAGGCCTCACCTTCATTCCCCTACTCTCTCGGATTAACGAGTCCAACATGCGGCGTGACATCGAACAATTCTTCCGCCGCCTTCGCCTCCGCGCCTACTTCTTCAACCAAGACTCTCGCCCACCCTCTGACGACCCCTTCTCCCGCCTCCAACACACCCCATCCACCTGGACACCCCATGCTGAAAAAAAAAGCCGCATTCTTGAAGAAGGGCTTATGCCCGAAACGTCGATTCTCCTGCTCCTTGGATGCTGCCTGACCTGCTGCGCTTTTCCAGCAACACATTTTCAGCACTGATCTCCAGCATCTGCAGTCCTCACTTTCTCCTCTAAGACTCTTTGAAGTTTATATGTAGATGGAAAGTCAGATTCTGGTATAGAACTGTGAGTTTTCAGATATGTTTCAGGAAGGTTGCATTGCTAAACAGGAAACTACCTGATGATTGCAGTTTTCTGTCAATCTGTTGAAAGTTGTTGGTTCAATTGATGTTAACTACTGTATCACAAAATAAAACTAGTTAATGGTTGATCTGAAGCTATGGATACAAGACAGGTTTTTAAACTGTATGGTCAGTCAGATGAGCAGACTATACCCGAGTGAGTAATGAATTAAGTTTAGGTGGTAAATGCTGATAAGTCTTTTTGAAGTTTATATATGGGTTAAGAATCAGACTCTGACAAGTCAACTAACAACCTTGAAAGTAAGTGTGATTGCCTTATTAAACTGACTGAATTGTAGACAGGATAGATAGTGAATTGGATTTTTAATGCTGAGCTCGAGCAAGTTTAAATATAGATTAAGAGTCAGGCTCTAACGTTAGAATGAACAACTTTCAAGTGAGTTTGATCACCTTGTTAAACAGTGAAATGTCATGAGCAGTGAATTGGGATCACTTGGGAATTCCGTGCATGAAGGAAAGCAATGCTTTTAAGTCAAGTTAGTTGCAAAAAGTGGTTAACAATCAGATTTATCACTTCAATTAAGGTTTATCAATAGTTGTCAGGATTAAGTAATGGCTAAGTAAAATAAAGTTAACATAAGTGAGGTAATGCCAAGGCACAGCAGGTTTGTTTATCCTGTAGTATAGGGAAGTTGTGGATGCTATCTGTAACCGAGGCAACTGTGTGAGGGATGTGCCACTAGCTGCAGAAACCTCAGTTCAATGTTTCAGATCACGAGCAGTCACTGTCAGGTCAGTAAGGGTAATGGTTGTGTGGATAGCTCATTCACAGAGAAGTGGTCACCCCTAGAGTCAGAGTATGGAGGCAGATAGGGAATGTGGGACATTCTTAGAGAACTACAAACATAAGAATAGGAGGAGGAGTTGGTCATTCAGCCTCTGAAGTCTCCTCTACCATCTAATACAATAATGACTGATCTCATCTTGGCCCACCCTCATTTTCCTGTCCACTCTTCCTGACACTTTCTCCCTTTACTCATTAAAAACCTATCTCCTCTTTCAAATTTATTCAGTGTTCTGGAGTCCACTGCACTCTGTATTATTGAATTTCACGGATTTACGATCCTTTGCAGAAAGGAATCTCTTTTCATCTCTGGTTTTAATTTGCTACCCCTTATCCTAAAACTGTGGTATCAATTTCTAGATTGTCCCATAAGGGGAAACTGGGGAAGGTAGTGCAAGTATCCTGGAGGTCAAGCTGTCTAAATGGTTTTCTAGTTTTGGATACTGGTAATGGCCTTGGTTACTCTGAGTTAATGGGCGGCACAGTGGCTCAATAGTTAGCACTGTTACTTCACAGTGTCAGGGACCCAGGTTCCATTCCACCCTTGGCCAATTGTCTGTGTGCAGTTTGCACACTCCCCCCGTGTCTGCATAAGTTTCCTCCAGGTGTTCTGGTTTCCTCCAACAGTCCAAAGATGTGGAGATTGGGTGGATTGGCTAAATTGTCCATAGTGTCCAGGAACGTACAGGCCAGGTTGATTAGCCATGGGGAAGTACAGTGTTAGGGTAGAGGGCTGGGTCTTGGTGGGTGCTCTTTGGAGGGTCAATATGGACTTGATGGGCTGAATGGCCTACTTCCACAGTGTAGGGATTCTATGATTCATAACCAGGTCTGTAGCATGAGAAAGAGGAGAAGGAGTACTCTGGCAGAGAACTGATTCATTAGGGAGCAGGCAGTCTATGACTTTATGTCACTCATCCCTGAGGACAACACTGGACAGAGGAAGTTCCAGAAGATCAAAAGCAGTAGATCTGATTGTGCTGGTGTCTATCGGGAAGACGGGCGTCTACCCCATTGATGGTGAAGTGGGGGGAGCCTCCTTCAGTTCAGTAGAGGAGGCACAGCAGGATTAAGTGCCCTTGGTTATTGCCATGATCATTGGTGAACCTTCCTGTAATTGGGGCCGGAGGTGGGGTTGGGATGTGGGGCAGTGCCAGAGGTCCTGCCCAGCATGGACTGCCAGATAAGCAGAGGCTTGTGGCTCTCTGCCTCTAGTGCCAATGGGCAAGGTGGTACTGTACCAAAGCAGGAGTGAGAACTGCAGATGCTGGAAACCAGAATTTAGATTAGAGTGGTGCTGGAAAAGCACAGCAGGTCAGGCAGCATCCGAGGAGTAGGAAAATCACCTAAAACATCGATTTTCCTGCTCTTCGGATGCTGCCTGACCTACTGTGTTTTTCCAGCACCACTCTAATCTAAACTCTGGTACTGTACCTACCTCTCAGAGCAGCATAGTATCCAGGGTAATTTGACTCTCACAGGGAGTTGGTGTCAGAGGCAACAGCAAGGAGTTAACTCCAAGCATTTCACCCTCCACTCCCTCCTAGTGCCAGGAGGCCCACTCAGGCACATTGGTGATGATGTGCCCACTTTTCCCCTTTTGCTGCATGGGGGCCACTGGCAAATCCCAACCAGATTTGTTGGATTGTTTACCAGGCACTTGGAAAGTGCTGGGATTGTCATGATGTTCATTAGAAACCAGTAAATTACTGTGTATTCAAGGGTAAGGAAAGTTGTTTGTGCCATTTTGGTGATTCCGATTGACATCTTACCTCCAGAATCCTGTGTCAGGGAGATGTTGCCCATTACTGAGTGCCCCTAACCAGAATTCAGTGTATCTGACCACCACAGACCCCACTTGAGGTGCAGTCAATCTAGCCCATTATGGCTGTAGTCACCTGTTTTAAAACCTTACAGTGTAGAATATCAGGTTCAGGGGATGTAACCTGTGAAACCGATTTGATGCTAAACGACAATAATGGAGTTCCATGAATCTCCTGGCTGACCACATGTTAAGCTACAAGAAGGCTTCCCACCAGCACTAGTTCACCACTAGTTACTTACAGACTAATTAATAGGTTGAGATCTTTTGGCTTTTAATTCTCTAAGTGTTTAGTTTTTTTTATATACACAGTTGATTGAAGTTGCAGAATTTTTCAGAGAGTGTGCCACGTCTCAAGGGATTCCTGCCTATGTCTGCCCAAACCAGTTGGACCCAGCCTTTGGCTTCCTCTTGGATCTGGGAGCATGTACAGAGGTCACATGGAGTAGGGCCAACTGCAGGTGAAGGAGAAAGATGGACACGTTCACCTATCCAGTGGGAGGTTGGACAGTCCCATTGTACATGAAACATTCATGTGAGTGTGAGAGCATTGACCTCAACCCCAGCTTCCCCCTTCACTCATACTCCGTATCTTCCATTTGTCACTGACCACCACATCATTCTCTTGGCAAGAAGTTAGAAATAACAGCTAACTCAAATATTCCAATCCAAATGCATGAGGCACATTTTGCTGCAATTCATACGAACTTTAACTCATCAATGTTGTCCCTGCCTTTTGCGTTATTCAGCTGGGGGTATGACAGACACCAGGCAAAGAAACGGTGCCGTGCTTTGGAATTAAATCCCTCGAGGGGTGCAAGTTATCTGATGTGGTGGGGGGTTACCATGACGTGGTGCTGATTCTGGGGTCAGAGTGGAGATGAACTGCATGGATGGCACTCAAGGTCCTGTGTGACAGTCATTTGCAGTGGCAATATCACAATAACTAGAGCACAAAGTATGAGTGGAAAGTAGAATGCAGAGGGAATGGTCTCTTGTTTCTATCCTCGGGGAAAAGGCCATCCCTTCTATCCAGGGCAGCCCTCAGGAGAACCTTTAGGGAGTTGAACCCTGGACCCTCAGATTAAAAATCAAGTGATCTTGGCCTTCCATTGATTATTGCCACCTGATTTTGAATAATGTTGGTTCTTTATTTAATCATATTCCCCTTTCTCAGGTCAATTATTTGATATTTTAGACCAAATCCCCTCGTCTGTGTTTTCGTGTTCCATTTCTGCTGCCTCACAGCGCCTGAGACCCGGGTTTAATTCCCGCCTCAGAATGTGTGGAGTTTGCACATTCTCCCCGTGTCTGCGTGGGTTTCCTCCGGGTGCTCCGGTTTCCTCCCACAGTCCAAAGATGTGCAGGTCAGGTGAATTGGCCATGCTAAATTTCCCATTGTGTTAGGTAAGGGGTAAATGTAGGGGTATGGGTGGGTTGCGCTTCAGCATGTCGGTGTGGACTTGTTGGGCCGAAGGGCCTGTTTCCACGCTGTAATGTAATCTAATTTAATGTAATCTAATCTAATCTAATTTCAAAATTCCTTAAATAAAGCAAAAAAATCCATCTGCTATACTGGGCGGCACAGTGGCACAGTGGTTAGCACAGCTGCCTCACAGCACCAGAGATCCGGGTTCAATTTCTGCCTCAGGCGACTGTCTGTGTGGAGTTTGCACATTCTCCCCGTGTCTGTGTGGATTTCCTCTGGGTGCTCCGGTTTCCTCCCACAGTCCAAAAATGTGCAGGTCAGGTGAATTGGCCATGCTAAATTGCCCGTAGTGTTAGGTGTAGGGGAATGGGTCTGGGTGGGTTGCTGTTCGGAGGGTCGGTGTGGACTTGTTGGGCCGAAGGGCCTGTTTCCGCACTGTAAGTAACCTAATCTAATATGGAATTAAAAATGGATACAAACACCCGATGATGAAAGGCTACTTCTCCACTCATTCAACATTGAAACCATGTAGATTGTTTGCAGTGACTGTATGTGTGTGTAAGGAGATTCACTTTGTCACAGGTTGGATTCAGTATCATGCCACATGAAAGCACAACCTTGATGGACGTCATGCAGCTGGGTCTTGAGAAGTACCTGGAAGATTTAAACCATATCAGCTCACAAGCCAGTAAAGAATATGCACTGGAGAAAGCTCTCAGCAAGATGGAGGAAGACTGGGACGAAGTTAATTTTACATACATCAGTTACAAATATACCGGCATCAAAATCTTAGCAGCAGTGGACGATATTCAGGTGCAGTATGTCAAAGGTGTTTTACTGATTAGATTCACACAGCACAGATAAGGTCCTTCGGTCCATCAAATCTGTACCAACATAACGGTGCACTAATCCCAATTTCCTGCGTCTGTCCCATATCCCTGAATGTTATGATATTTGAAGTATTTATCCAGATATGTTTTAAAGGTTATAAGGTTTCCAGCCTCCACTACCCTCCCAGGCAATGTATTCCCGATTCCCACCACTCACTGAGTGAAAAGGTTATTTTCCCAAATCCCCTTTGAATCTCCCATCTCTTACCCTAAGACTATGCCCCCTTGTGATTGACCCCTCAACCAAGGGAAACAGCTGCTCTGTATTCACCCTGTCCGTACCTCTCATAATCTTATACACCTCAATCATGTCCCATTTCTGCTGCAGAGAATTTCTCCATCCCAGGCAACATCCTGGTGAACCTCCTCTGTATCCCCTTCAGTGCTATCCCATCCTTCCTGTAGTGAGGCAACCAGAACTGCATCCAATAATCCAGCTCTGGCCAGACCAACACGCTGTACAACTCCAACATGACCTCCTTGCTCTTAAACTCCAAGCCATGACTGATGAAAGCCTTCTGAAATCCAGCTCCTCACCAAACTGTGCATGTGCCTTCTCAACAATCCTGTTCACATGCTATGTTGACTTCATGGATCTGTGAATAATTATCCCAAGATCCCTCTGTTCCTCTTCACTGTCCAGTGTCCTGCCATTCATTAAATACTCCCTCATCTTTTTTTGTCTTCCAAAGTGCATCACCTTGTAGTTATCAGGGTTAAAGACCACCTGCCACTGGTCTGCCTTATCAAAGGTTTTACTAAAATCCATGTAAGTATTCACATACATGCTCGCATTTTCAAAACTTTCTACCCCTAATTAACTAATGCATTTCCAAGTGGATATTAATCTGCTCTTTCATGAATTTTCGCCAATAGCTTCCCTACCACTGACGTGAGACTCACCTGCCTGTAATTTCCTGGCTCATCTCTACCACTCTTCTTAAAGAGTAGAACCATAATATGCCATCTTCCAGTCCTCTGGCATCTCCCTTGCGGCCAGAGATTAATCAAGACTTTGTGTTAGAGCCTCGGCAATTTCCTGCTTCGCCTCTCACAGCAGCCTGGGATGCAATTCATCTAGGCCAGGGGATTTGTCTGTTTTTAAGTCTGACTGAGCCTCCAGCTCCTCACCAAACTGTGCAAGTTCCTTACATTCCCTTTTACCAAATTTCATATCTACATTCTCCTTTTTCAGAATGAAGGGATGTGTTCATTCAACACTCTTACATTATCCTGCAGCCTCACACACAAGTTTAGATTAGATTAGATTAGATTACTTACAATGTGGAAACAGGCCCAAGAGCCCAACAAGTCCACACCGACTCGCCACCCACACATACTCCTACATTTACCCCTTCACCTAACACTTTGGGCAATTTAGCATGTCCAATTCACCTGACCTGCACATCTTTGGACTGTGGGAGGAAACCCACGCAGACACAGGGAGAATGTGCAAACTTCACACAGTCAGTCGCCTGAGGTGGGAATTGAACCCAGATCTCTGGCGCTGTGAGGCACCACTGTGCCACCGTGCCGTCCATACCAAGTTATAACCATAACCAAGTTTGGTTCCTAATAGGCCCTATTCTTTGTAATGTATTTATAAAACATCTTAGGATTCTCCATAATCCTGTTCACATGTCATTTCTCATACCCCTTTTTTAATTTTCTAATTGCTTTCTTAAGTTCCGACCTGTTCGTCTTGTATTCCTCAAGGGCCGCAGCTGAATTGCTCCCTTTGGACTTGCTAAAAGACTTACTCTGCTTCATCCTTATCCAGTCCTGAGTTGATCTAGACATCCAGGGTTCTCTGAACTTATTACTCCTACACTTCCGTCTTAAGGGTGAATGTTGCACCTGCATTTTCCCCAGCTCCTTTTTGAATGCCCCCCACTGCTCCGCAGTAGACTTACCCGCAAGGAGCTGTTCCCACTCTACTGTGGCCAGATCCTGCTTTACTTTAATAAAATCAGCCTTCCATAGTCCAAAGCCAGCTTTTGAAGCCATCTTTTTCCTAGTCTAAAACAAATTTGAACCATACCGTGCTGTGGGCTCTATCACTAAACTGATCCCGTACTGCCAAGTCAAACACTTGTCCAACCAGCTTCTGCCCCTGAACCACCTCATTGGACCTTCTACATATTGCTATAAAAAGATCCCCTGGTTACATTTCAAGAAATCCGCCCTGTCTAAACGCTTAACACTGTGACTTTCCCAAATTATGTCGGAAAAGTTGAAATCCCCTAGTGCAATTAGCTGATTATTATTCTTACACTCCTCTGTGAACTGTCTACATGATACATTGAGGTAATGCCTCCAGTTTCCTTTAGGAGTGAGTTGTGCAGTTACACTTGATGGTTAAGGAGGAAGTTTGGAACCAGTTTCCATATTTTTGTTCGACTTGGAGTGGGATTTTATCAAATGCAGAGGCACTCTTTAAAATGTGTTCAGCTTGAGAATGTAACTGGATTTGAACCTAATCTTCAGTGATCAGCTGTGCCTCGAATAGAGATCAGAAGATATCTAAAGGCTGCAGCTCATTTGATCTTTTGCTTGCTGCAGTATGTGTGATGGCATTTGCTGGCAGCTGCTGCTCTTGTGATTTTAAAAATACCTGATTTCCTAATTGGTTAAAAAAAGGAATAAGCCAAACTTGTAGGAAGCTATTTTTCATTAATAGCATCCAAAATCACACCTGGTCATTTCATAAGAATCAGTCTCAAGTTCACTTTTAAAAAATACAAAATTATGTGATCCCAAATTTTGAACAAGTAATATTGGATGAATTCTCTCACTTAGTGGATTAACTTCACAAATTACAATTAATTCTTCTGTTGCAGATACTGACAAGAATCATGTAATTCCATTATTGCAAAATAGACTTTTTGCAGAAGAGGTTTAAATTGTCTGCTTTGAAGTTAGCTGGTGCTTTTATTAAACCTCTCCATTGCACTAGGAAAAGAATGGATAGGAGTCTGGAGCTTATTTAATAGCTGCTATCTTGCATGCTGCATTTAAATAAAAAACTCTGTGATCTTATTGAGTGAAGGTATGAAAATTTAAATTGTTAAAGTGACAATAGTGAAATAGTTTCAGATGAGATTCTATGGGCAGGAGGGTTTTCTTTTGTAAATGACACTTCAGTCTCTGCAGCAAACAGCAATAAGGTTCAATCATTGCCAATTGCTGGCCACAAATCTAGCTCTGTACAAGCTCTAACTTATCTCTTCGTTTTATCTTATTCTTGGCATCCATTCAGGACCATAATCCGTGAGTATAATCTATTTCTCTCAGGTTTTACTTGAAGACCACATTGTAAAAACTACCACCATGAAAGGTTCTCCATTTATTGCCTCCTTCGAAAAGGAAATATCAGCATGGGAGTCTAAGCTGGTAAGTTGGTTTCTTGTAGAATTTAATTAGTGTCTGAATTTTTTTTTGTTGCATCCCACGCCTTGGTTTTTTTTTGTTATCTGTTGGCGTTCATGCTTCAGCAGTTTTCAGTTGATGTAACTTCTTCAACTTGGGCTGCAGTGCTGGTCTTGTGGGAACAGCATGACATGCAAACTGCTGAACTGAGGCTGCTTTAGTTTTCATCGTGAGAGACGAAACTAAATAGGCAGTCACTCAGTAAGTGAGCAACTCATCCATGTGAGACTGACCAAGGAGCAGGCTTGGCTCTTACTTCACTGTGCTTCTTCAACTAGAACAGAAAGAAGGAATGTCAGGGCTGGTTGTGCAAGATGAGAGTTCACCTCCCAGAAGCTTGCAAGACAGAAAGGAGGAGAACAGGCATCTGCAGAGCCATCCCCTTTCTCTGAAAAGTAATCCGTCTCTTTTCTTGTTACATTCGTACTGGTAGCAACAATTTCGACTTCACCCAGTATGTTGTCTTTTCACAGTGGCTGATGCATAATATCCTGGAATCTTGGCTCCGTGTCCAAATGGCTTGGCTGTACCTGGAGCCGATATTCAGCTCAGAGGATATCCACAGTCAAATCCCAGAGCAAGGAAAGATGTTTGACGTGGTGGATACAAACTGGTAAGGAACTCCTTTTACTTAAACAAAACAGAAACATGTGAAAGGATCATAGCGGAAGGGAGGGGAGGTGGTCTGTGTTTGTATTATAATAGAAACTAACCGCTTTTGTAAGAAAATGTGACATTTACTGTGGTTCTACAATGAATTTATCCACAAAATCATTGTTTTATCCCATATTTTACTGGCAAACGTGTTTTATTCACTATACATGTGAAAACGTTTGTTAGTCTAACATACATGAAAGAACCTGATTAAAATTAAGTTCCTTCACACAGAAAGATTTGTAATCATGATAAGTGATGAAATATAAGCAGCTCAGTTGGTGTTGCATTGATTGTGTTTACATTGAACCCCATTGTCTAGTGTTTTCTTATCATTGTTGGAACACTGAGTGCGTAGCTTGACTTTGTTTTTTTTAAAACTCACCGAGTAAATCTCCTTCTGTCAGTCGAGCTCAAAGTCCAAGTCTTTTTGAAGCTGAATGGACTGCATTGTCCTCCCAGCTAAAGGGATGCAATTAGCAATTTTAAACTCCGATGAGGAAATATGAGGTTGATATAAGGCAAGAGACTAGGGGATTAATGTCAAACTAGAACAATGAGAATCCCTTCTAATTGCAAATGCTTTTCACTAGTAAACATAGCAAAGGTTTTTAAAATGATCCAGTTAATTAATTTCTTATTCTCATATCTGATCTGGTATTAAATTTGGACATCACGATGTGATTTCATTTGATTTAAAAATAGTTGGTTCATTGTCACGCACAAAGATCGAGAAAGACATCGACCTGTAAAGATTCAAAGACCTGTTTCTCTCTTGAGGGGTGTCATGTACACCTTTAAAACTTGGCACAACTAGCTGTCTTAGCATCAAGTAAATGTGACTTTCCAATCTTTCAATATTGTGCAGTAACGCCAATAATGCCATAAAGCATATCTCTTTTGGAATTGGTTTTATGCTTCATCTAAGAATTTGGGTTGAAAGAACGGGCTGGATGAAAGGAATACAACTTCAAGACTTGGGTTTTTTTTGTCAGACTGTTGATCACAAATTAAGCCAAAACATTTCTTTACTCATTAATCTTTGATATTTTTGGCTCCAAATCTACTTTATTAAAAGACTATTTCAACATGTGCTTCTTTCTTCCAAATTCCTAATCGTCTGACTGACTCCTCCCACTCTGTGCTATTTGTGCCCAGTGGGGAGCAGGTCTGTGACAGCATCACAAAGTTACTCCAGGGTCCTAAATCCCTTACACAGTAGTATGCTCAGTACAGTGGAGTCTGAATCGAGACATAACAGTGAGGCCCCTATCTATCAACAAGGATGTAGAAGATCACAGGGCATAGGAAAGCAAGACAGTTATCTCTGGTCTCCACCATCATCTGTTAAAGAGATGATCTGGTAATTTATTAAGGAGCTGCTTATGGGAACTTGCTGTGTGCAAATTAGCTAGTGGGTTTCCTGTATTGCAAAAATGACTTCACTGTGAAAGTATTTCATCTGGCTTTGGGAGGTTGTGGTTGCGAAAAGTGCTCTCAAAACAAGTCCTTCTTTGTTTAACAATTCCATCATGTTTCTTTTTCGTAATAGCCTGGATTGAATTGTGAGCTGTTAGAGTGGCATTCACATTGACATCAAATAGAATGAGGCAGATTTGTGAAGAGACAATCAATCAGAACACAGCTTGAATGATGCTGCCTGAGACTGAAATGAACGCAATGATCTGAGCACATGCGGAACGTAGTATGTGTGCTTTTATAAAAACCAAACTGTGCAAACAACTGGCTTCAACTACCCACAACATGCATTTCCAAAATGTCTTTCAATTTTTCCGGTCTGTGCACACTACGTTTGTTTAAATGAATGTTCCTTCTCAGAGGGAAAATCCAGCAACACTTGAAATGAGGGTATGGGAGCGCCATTTTGCAATACAGTTGGTCCAGTGTGCATCATTTGTATGTTATATTATCCTTCTGGAAGAGTAAAGATCAGCCTTTCTGCATTTGTGTTCTGAATATTATTCTGTGCAGTATGACAATTGCTGCTTCCAGTTAGCTAAATCCTGTAGAGCTCTACAAGGTACAGAATGACTAACTGCATTGTGTGGTGATCAGGACTTTTAAAAATTAAATATGGGACATGGGTGTCACTAGCTGATCCAGCATTTATTGCCCATCCTTCGTTGTCCTTGAGTAGGTGGTGGGGAGCTGCATTCTTGAACCGCTGCAGTCAATGTGCTGTAGGTAGACCCACAATACCTTTAGGGAGGGAATTCCAAGATTTTGACCCAGTAACACTGAAGGAATGGTGATACATTTCCAAGTCGGGATGGTGAGTGGCTTGGAGGAGAACTTGCAGGTGGAGGTGTTCCAATGTATGCCATGCCCTTGTCCCGAGATGGAAGTGGCCATGGGTGTGAAAGGCGCTGTCTGAGGATCTTTGATGAATTTTTGATGGGACAATGTGCTGTGAGTGACTCAGATTATTACTATTGGTTTCCCAGGTCTTTATATTGAAGTTCAGTTGCAATATTCCTGTGTGCCATCTGCTGTTATTTCACATCTCAATTATAAAAAGGCAGAATTTAATTCTCCTCACCCCTTACCCCCACGATGGCAGGTTCAGTGAAGAAGGGGGGATGTTAAATAGAGGTAGTGGGGTTCAGGGTAGTGGTGGAGTCTCCCATCTTCCTACATTTCCCCTGTTCCATTTCTGGGGATTTCCCACAACTGAAGGCCAGTAAAGGGTTTCATTCTGTCTTCACTGGTGCCCCAGCAATGGGCAAGGGAAGTATTGCAATCCAACAAAGTGCGCCATCAAACCCTGACATATTTTTGTGGGTTGTTGTTGAGGGAGCCGGAGAAGAGGTCCCTTGTACATAAACGCATCTGATTTGAGGGGCCAGAAACTGAGATTAGGGTTCTCCATTGAGAACCAACCTCTTTAGGATTGACTCTCCCTCCTGACTCCCCTGTGCCTGGGACCAGTAACAATCTTAGGCCTTGAGATGGGTTTTGTATCAACATCAGACACAATCTTCACCTCCACCCCTCCAGGGATCCATTAGGGTCTGTTATAAATATTGAAAGGACTTTCACTATTCTGTAATAATTAAAGATGACCCTCACAGACTTGGTGAAACAGGATTAGACATTCTTCTCATGAGCCTTACCTTGGAGTCAGATGTTATTTGATTCACGCTCATCCCATGGATGAGCAACAAAACTCAATATAAACAGCTCTTTGTACTTGTCAATCGAAACAGAATAACACGGTGAAGTGACCGATGAGGATCACAAGCATCAGAGCCAAAATACATGTGCTCAATAAAGATTTATCTCAGATTTAAAATTGAGCATCCACTGATGTGTGTGGAAGAGAGTTCTAAATTAGAAATGCTTCCTAACATCTCTCCTGAACAGTCCGCCCCTAATTCTCCCTAGTTTTAGAATCTACTTCAGGGGTAATAGTTTATCTTTTACTATTAATTCCTATTAATATGTTGGACCCCTTAACCTTCTAAATTCTGGAGAGAACAGGCCCAATTTGTACAATCCCTGCTCAGAACTTAAATTATTTTGAGCAGGAACAATTTCTCCGTATCTCCTCTGTTTTTGAAAACCTCTATCAGATCTCTTCTTGGCCCTCGACTCTCCAGGGAGAACAGTCTCAATCTCTCAAATTTATCCTCCTAATTAATAAATCTTATCTCTGGGACCATTCTTGTAAATCTCTTCTGCACTCTCTCTCCAAAGTGTAGTGCCCAGAATGCAATACTCCAGCTAAGGACTGACAAATGACTTATAGAAACCTTGCTCCAGTGCTCTATGCCCCCATTAATAAACTGGAATTTTTATTAACTGCTCTTTCTCCATTTACCTTCAAAATAATTTCCTCTCATAGACCCAGATCATTCTGCTTCTGCATCCCTTTCAAGATTTTATCCCTTATTTATAATGTCAGAAAATATTTACTGTCAGAAAACTACGAGTTTCATTAATAGTAAGTAACCTCAGGCATGAAGCACAAATCTTTGTAACATGTAACACTGTGAAATTTAAAAATGTCTTTTTAACAAGGTGTTTAAGTATTTTAGAAAGACAATCCTTTGAGTTTAGCATTCCTGGTAGGTTTTTATTAGCATCAAAGTGTGACTGTTTTCATTCTTTTATTTTAAAGAAAGAGCAAGGTGTTCTGAATGTATTTTGTGCTGATTTGCAGAGAATTATGGAGTCCTAGCCATCAAAACCCCAATGGTCTAGTTTTCATTTTGTGAATGGCTATGAGAGCCATTTAGAATCGTTTCATAGTGTGAGACTTGAGTCAGTACCACATCGGAAAGAAAGGAAGACTTGCATTTATATAGCAACCTCTACAACCTCATGGCATCCAGTAGGGGATTAAAGATGGCAGTTTCCATAAGAGTCAACTAATTCAGACTGCCACTTTTGAAGCCAGGCTCAAGTTGAATATGGCATCCTTGCTATATACTGCTCAGCCATCCTGTTAGCTGCTGTTTCTTTGTGTTTAACTTGAGAATTGTGGTTTGGCAGACAGTCACAATGTGTCACGTTTTTTTTTTAAATAAGCTGAAAGTATTGGCATCAATAATGAAAACCTGCTCTGAGCAAATTAACAAAATTGCATTTTTAAAAAAAACCCTCTTCTGTCCCGTTTTTGTGAGGGCAGTTTTCAATTGGCTGTCTCGGGATAAAAATGATTCACACTGAGAACAATTGCAGCTTTTCATGTTCCATTTAGCTATAATTTGAGAATGAGGACAGCTGTGCTTTTGTAACAGGCAAGGCTGTTGTATTAACACGGTCCTGGTGGCTTCATGCTCATGCTGGTGTTTTGCGGCAATGCATTTTCAATTAAAGTTGTGAAGCCTGTTGTGCAAAGGTACAGTCACTTTATTCCGTCTATTCTCTCTGACTCTCCAGGAGGCTGATAATGAGAGAATCGGTCAAGGGAGCCAATGCAATGCAAGTTATCTCCCAGCCACAGATGTTGGATAAGCTGAGAGAAGCAGAGTCACTGTTGGATGACATTCAGAAGGGGCTCAACGAGTATTTAGAAAAGAAAAGACTTTTCTTCCCCCGGTAACCTACGTCTTTTTTTTTTACGCTTTTGTTTGGTCAAACAGCTTGCGGCTCATTCGAGTTGACTGAGTGGGATTTCGGGGCTTCACTCCCCCCTTGTTCTCCTTCTTTTCTGTAGGTTTTTCTTCCTCTCTAATGACGAACTGTTGGAGATTCTCTCAGAGACAAAAGATCCTCTTCGAGTCCAGCCTCACCTCAAGAAATGTTTCGAAGGGATTGCTCAGCTCACCTTCAACGCCAACAAAGAAATTACCCACATCGAGTCAGCCGAAGGGGAGAAAGTTGAACTTGTCACTCGCATCATCCCGGCCAAAGCCAAGGACCTTGTGGAAAAGTGGCTTTATGAGGTGAAGTGGCTCATTCTATCTCTGCTTTGGAAAACCTTACCCAATTAAAGAATGTAAAAACTAGGAGCAGAAGTAGGCCATTCAGCCCATCCAGCCTGTTCCACCATTTAATCAGATTATGGCTGATCTCATCTCAGCCTCAACTCCAATTTGCTGCCCTTCCTTTCACCCATTAATCATTAAAAATCTGGCCATCTCCTCCTTAAACTTATTCATAGGACATTATAGCATAGTTCAGGCACTTCTGCCCTTGATGTTGTGCCGACCTGTGAAACCAATATGAAGCCCATCTAATCTATACTATTCGCCCTTAAAGTTGGCGAGTCTACACCTGTTGCAGGCAGGCCGTTCCACATCCCTACTACTCCCTGAGTAAAGAAACTATCTCTGACATCTGTTCTATATTTATCACCTCTCAGTTTAAAGCTAGGCCCCCTCGTGCTATCCATCACCATCCGAAGAAAAAGGCTCTCCCTGTCCACCCTAGCTAACCCTCTGATTATCTTATATGTCTCTATTAAGTCACCTCTCAACCTTCTTCTCTCTCACGAAAACAGCCTCAAGTCCCTCAATCTTTCCTTGTAAGACCTTCCCTCCATAACAGGGAACATCCTAGTAAATTTCCTCTGAACCCTTGCCAAAGCTTCCACATCCTTCCTGTAATGTGATGACCAGAACTGTGCATAACACTCCAAATGTGGCCACACCAGAGTTTTGTACAGCCATGATCTCATGGTTCCAGAACTCTACTAATAAACGCGAACATACCATATGCCTTCTTAACAGCCCTATCAACCTAGGTGACAACTTTGAGGGATCTAGGTACATGGACATCGAGATCTCTCTGCTCATCTACACGACCAAGAATCTTACCATTCACCCAGTGCTCTGCATTCCTGTTACTCCTTCCAAAGTGAATCAGCTTATGATTTTCAGCATTAAACTCCATTTTCCATCTCTCAGCCCAGCTCTGCAGCTCTCCATGACCCTCTGTAACCTACAACATCCTTCGGCACTATCCACAACTGTACTGACCTTAGTGTCGTCTGCAAATTTACTAACCCATCCTTCTACTCCCTCATCCAAGTTGTTTGTAAAAATGATAAATAGCAGTGGACCCAAAACAGATCCTTACGATACACTAGTAACTGAACTCCAGGATGAACATTTCCCATCAACCATCACCCTCTGTCTTCTTTCAGCTAGCCAATCTTTGATCCAAGCCGCTAAATCACCCGCAATCCCATGCCTCTGTATTTTGTGCAATAGCCTACTTTGGGGAACCTTATCAAATGCCTCACTGAAATCCATATACACCACGTCAACCGCTTTACCCTCATCTACCTGTTTGGTCACCTTCTCAAAGAACTCAGTAAGGTTTGTGAGGCACGACTTAGTCTTCACAAAACCATATTCTGGATCAGTGGTGCTGGAAGAGCACAGCAATTCAGGCAGCATCCGAGGATAGGCAAAACCATGTTGACTATCCCTAATCAACTTATTCCTTTTGAAATGATTATAAATCCTATCTCTTATAACCCTTTCCAACACTTTACCCACAACTGAAGTAAGGCTCATTGGTCTATAATTACCAGGATTGTCTCTACTCCTCTTCTTGAACAAGGGAACAACATTTGCTGTCCTCCAGTCTCCTGGTACTATTCCTGTAGACAATGATGACATAAAGATCAAAGCCAAAGGTTCGGCAATCTCCTCCCTAGCTTCCCAGAGAATCCTAGGATAAATTCCATCTGACCCATGGGATTTATCTATCTTCACACTTTCCAGAATTGCTAACAACTCCTCCTTGTGAACCTCAATCCCATCTAGTCTGGTTGCCTGTTTCTCAGTATTCTCCGCAACAATATTGTCTTTTTCCAATATGAACAACATTCTTTTTCCTGGAATTCCACAGATTCATGATTCTTTGAGAGAAGTGATTTCTCCTCATCGCTGTTTCAAATCCACTATGCTATATCCTAAACCTATGACCTCTCATTCTCGATTGCCCCATTTAAGGAAACTCTATTGCCTCCCTATCTCCACCAGCCAATTAGCCAAACACCGACATATAGAACATAGAACAGTACAGCACAGAACAGGCCCTTCAGCCCACGATGTTGTGCCGACCATTGACCCTCAAATTTCTGTGACCATATGCAGGTCCAGCAGTCTCTTAAATGTCCCCAATGACCTCGCTTCCACAACTGCTGCTGGCAACGCATTCCATGCTCTCACAACTCTCTGTGTAAACAACCCGTCTCTGACATCCCCTCTCTACTTTCCTCCAACAAGCTTAAAACTATGACCCCTCGTGTTAGCCATTTCTGCCCTGGGAAATAGTCTCTGGCTATCGACTCTATCTATGCCTCTCATTATCTTGTATACCTCAATTAGGTCCCATCTCCTCCTCCCTTTCTCCAATGAAAAAAGTCCGAGCTCAGTCAACTCTCCTCATAAGATAAGCCTTCCAGTCCAGGCAGCAGCCTGGTAAACCTCCTCTGAACCCTCTCCAAAGCATCCACATCTTTCCTATAATAGGGCGACCAGAACTGGACGCAGTATTCCAAGTGCGGTCTAACCAAAGTTTTATAGAGCTGCAATAAGATCTCACGACTCTTAAACTCAATCCCCCTGTTAATGAAAGCCAAAACACTATATGCTTTCTTAACAACTCTGTCCACTTAGGTGGCCATTTTAAGGGAGCTATGTACCTGCAGACCAAGATCCTCTGTTCCTTCACACTGCCAAGAATCCTATCCTTAATCCTGTACTCAGCTTTCAAATTCGACTTTCCAAAATGCATCACCTCGCATTTATCCAGGTTGAACTCCATCTGCAACCTCTCAGCCCATCTCTGCATCCTGTCAATGTCCTGCTGCAGCCTACAACAGCCCTCTATACTGTCAATGACACCTCCGACCTTTGTGTCATTGGCAAACTTGCTGAACCATCCTTCAATCCCCTCATCCAAGTCATTAATAAAAATTACAAACAGTAGAGGCCCAAGGACAGAGCCCTGTGGAACACCACTCACCACTGACCTCCAGGCAGAATATTTTCCTTCTACTACCACTCGCTGTCTTCTGTTGGCCAGCCAATTCTGTATCCAGACAGCTACGTTCCCCTGTATCCCATTCCTCCTGACCTTCTGAATGAGCCTACCATGGGGAACCTTATCAAATGCCTTGCTGAAGTCCATATACACCACATCCACAGCCCGACCCTCATCACCTTTTCTAGTCACATCCTCAAAGAACTCGATAAGGTTTGTGAGGCATGACCTGCCCCTCACAAAGCCGTGTTGACTGCATTTAATTAAGCCATGCTCTTCCAGATGGTCATAAATCCTATCCCTCAAAATCCTTTCTAACACCTTGCAGACGACAGACGTGAGACTTACTGGTCTGTAATTGCCGGGCATTTCCCTATTTCCTCTCTTGAAGAGAGGAATTACATTTGTCTCTCTCCAGTCCTCAGGTACGACTCCAGTGGAGAGCGAGGATGAAAAGATCTTCGCAAGTGATGAAGCAATTGCATTTCTCATTTCCCAAAGCAGCCGAGGACAAATCTGGTCCGGGCCTAGCGACTTGTCAATCTTAATGTTTGACAAAATCTTCAGCACATCAGCTTCCTCTATCTCTATCTATTTCAGCATGCACACCTGCTCTTCAAAGCTTTCATTCACTACAAAATTCGTTTCTTTCGTAAAGACAGAAGCAAAAAACTCATTTAGGGCTTCCCCTACTTCCTCAGACTCCACACACAAGTTCTCTATGCTATCCCTGATCGGCCCTACTCTTTCTTTGACCATTTTCTTATTCCTCACATAAATGTAAAATGCCTTTGTGTTCTCCCTAATCCGTTCTGCCACACCTTTCTCATGCCCCCTCCTGGCTCTCCTCAGACCATTTTTGAGCTCTTTCCTCGCCTGCCTGTAATCCTCTAGAGCTAAAAAGCGCAGCAGGTCAGGCAGCATCCAAGGAGCAGGAGAATCAATGTTTCGGGCATGAGCCTTCTTCAGGAATGAGGAAAGTGTGCCCAGCAGGCTAAGAGAAAAGGTAGGGAGGGGGGACTTGGGGGAGGGGCGTTGGAAATGTGATAAGTGGAAGGAGGTTAAGGTGAGGGTGATAGGCCGGAGTGGGGGTGGGGGTGGAGAGGTCAGGAAGAAGATTGCAGGTTAGGAAGGCGGTGCTGAGTTCGAGGGTTGGGACTGAGACAAGGTGGGGGGAGGGGAAATGAGGAAACTGGAGAAATCTGAGTTCATCCCTTGTGGTTGGAAGGTTCCTGGGCGGAAGATGAGGCGCTCTTCCTCCAGCCGTCGTGTTGCTATGGTCTGGCGATGGAGGAGTCCAAGGACCTGCATGTCCTTGGTGGAGTGGGAGGGGGAGTTAAAGTGTTGGGCTACGGGGTGGTTGGGTTGGTTGGTCCAAGTGTCCCAGAGGTGTTCTCTGAAACGTTCCGCAAGTAGGCGGCCTGTCTCCCCAATATAGAGGAGGCCACATCGGGTGCAGCGGATGCAGTAAATGATGTGAGTGGAGGTGCAGGTGAATTCCTCCCCCAAGTCCCTCCTCCCTACCTTTTATCTTAGCCTGTTGGCACACTTTCCTCATTCCTGAAGCAGGGCTCATGCCCGAAACGTCGATTCTCCTGCTCCTTGGATGCTGCCTGACCTGCTGCGCTTTTCCAGCAACACATTTTCAGCTCTGATCTCCAGCATCTGCAGTCCTCATTTTCTCCTGTAATCCTCTAGAGCTGAGCTTCACCCTAGCTTCCTCCACCTTCTGTAAGCTACCTTCTTCCTTTTGACGAGAAGCTCCATCACTCTCGTCATCCAAGGTTGCTTTATCTTACGCCTTCTTGCCTGTCTCAGAGGGACATATTTATTCATCACTTGCAACAACTGTTCCTTAAGCAGTCTCCACATGTCTATAGTGCCTTTACCATGGAACAATTGCTCCCAGTCCATGCTTCCTAACTCATGTCTAATCGCATCATAGTTTCCTCTTCCCCAATTAAATATCCTCCCATTTTGCCTAATCCTCTCCTTCTCCATAGCTATGTAGAATGTGAGGCAGTTGTGGTCACTATCACCAAAATGCTCTCCCACCACAAGATCTGATACCTGCCCGGTTCGTTTCTGAGCAGCAGGTCTGGAATGGCCTCTCCCCTTGTTGGCCTGTCAACGTACTGAGTTAGGAAACCCTCCTGAACACACTTTACAAAAACAGCTCCATTCAAATCTTCTGCTCGAAGGAGGTTGCAATGAATATTGGGAAAGTTAAAGTCACCCATTACAACAACCCTACTACGTCCACACTTTTCCAAAATCTGCCGACCTATGCTTTCTTCAATCTCCCTGCTGCTATTGGGGGGCCTGTAGTAAACCCCTAAAGAGGTGACTGCTCCCTTGCTGTTCCTAATTTCCACCCATACTGACTCGGTAGGCAGATCTTCCTCGACAATGGAAGCTTCTGTAGCTGTGATACCCTCTCTGATTAGTAGTGCTACACCCCCTCCTCTTTCTCCCCCCTCCCTATTCTTTTTAAAGGCTCTAAACCCTGGAACATCCCTTGCCCCTGAGAAACCCATGTCTCTGTTATGGCCACAACATCATAGCACCAGGTGCTGATCCATGCTCTAAGTTCATCATTTTTATTCCTGATACTCCTTGCGTTAAAGCAAACACACTTTAACTGATCCCTTGGTTCCTTCCCAGGAAAATCCTTCCCACTAGCTGGTCTACCTCTTACTATTGCCTCATCTGCACCAACTCTCACCTCCGGTATACAGCTCAGGTTCCCACCCCCCTGCCATATCCCTCCTGGGGTTTTGTTTCCTCACTGTCATTGTCAGGTTGAATCCTGCAGCATACCACACAGTAACCTGGTGCTCCCTGTTACCCTTCGTGCATTTGAAATGATTGCTGCAGAGCTTACCAGTGTTATGAAGCTGAAAAGACTCCAATTAAAACTCTGGTTTGAATCAACTCATTTAGGCCAGAAACTAATTGGGCAGGGGGTTGGAGCACAGAATAGATGTAAAGTGAGGAACAAGGTTCAGTTATATATGTACTCGATACATACAGGAATACTAGGGCAGTTCCTGCAGGCGGCAGAGACATGTCCTGGATAAGGCACATGGGAAGGCTGGAAAGCTAAATTCTACCTGTTTTAATACAGTGAGCCTGACTGATAAGATTAATAAACTTAGAGCATTGATGAGTAGATGGGAATTTGATATTGTTGTAATCATTGAAACAGTGTTGAAGGAAAAGCAGGATGGGCAGCTCAAACTTCCAGAATATAAAAGCTTCAGGAGGTATGGGTTGGGATGTAAGAGAGGCGGCGGTTGGTGGGGGGGGCTATTGCATTATTGATAAAGGAGGCCATCATTGCAATAATGAAGGAAGCTGTCTTTGAAGGTTCTTCAAATCAGGCCATCTGGTTTGAGCTTAGAAATCAAAAAGGGCTCATTGCTTTGTTAGGATTACACTACAGACCTCACAACGGTCAGAGGGAGATAGAAAAGCTGACTTAGTAGGCAAATTGCAAAGAGGTCTGAGAGGAATAGTGCTATTGTTGTAGGGAATTTCAACTTTGCGAACATTAACTGGGATCACCTTAGATTGAAAAGATTAGTCAGGATGGAATATTTAAAAGTGCATGCAGGATAGCTTTCTATATCGGTACATAGATAGTCTGACTAGAAATAGTGCAGTGCTAAGGCATGCCAGCACAGGCAGATGGTGGTGAAGAAGGCATATGGGATTCCTGTCCTCATTAACCTGGGCATAGAATAAAGAGGCAAGGACGTTTTGTTGGAACTTTGTCGAGTACTGATTAGGACATGGATGGAATACTGTGTGCAGCTCTGGTCGCCATACTATTGGAAGGACATGATTGCACTGGAGAGGGTACAAAAGAAGTTCACCAGGATAATGCCTGGGAAGAAAAGTCTCTGTTGTGAGAAGAGAGTCGATAGGCTGTGTTTGTTTTCCCTGGAGCAGAGGAAGCTGAGGGAGGCTCTGATTGAGGTATAAAAAATTGAAAAGCACAGATAATGTAGATTGTGAAAATCTTTTCTGCATGCTAGACATATCTTAATACTGGAGGGCATAAGTTTTAAGGTGAGGAGTAAGTGGTAGAAAGGAGATCTGAGCGATAAACAATTTCACCCAGAGGGTTGTAGAAATATGGAATGTGCACCCCCAGAGGATGATTAAACATTTAAGAAGCCTTTGGGTGAGCACTTAAAATGCCAGATCATAGGAAACTAGGGACCAAATGCAAATAAATGGGATTTAGTTTATAATTTAGTTTTGGAAATCACTTATGTTAGTTGGTTGGCATAGGTATGATGCCCTCACTTTCTCCATAGGTATTATGTGCTCTATGGCTTTGAAATCTAACCTGAAACCTAGAAATTAGGATCAAGAGTAGGCCATTCCAACCTTTGAGTCTGCTCTGCCATTCAGTACAATCTTTATGGATTCTCTATCTTAATGCCACATTTCCACTTTCTCCTCATATTCCTTGATGCTTTTAAAATCTAAACATTTGTCTCTCTTGAGTATCGTCAGTAAGGCCTGCAAGGTCTCCTGTCGTAGTGAATTCCACAGATTCACTACCATTTCCTCATCTCAGTCCCATATTGTGTCCCATGGTTCTCGATTCCCCATCCCTGGGAAACCTTCTTCCTGCATCTAGCCTGTCCAGCCCTGTTAGAATTTTTTACGTTTCAATCAGATCCCTCTCATCCTTCTAATCTTGAGTGGATACAGGCCCAGACGAACCAGGCATGCCTCATTGGACAGAGCTGCCATCCCCAGTTTCACCCGAGTGGACCTCCACTGCACTCCCTCTATGACAAGGTACCATCTATTAGATGGGGAGACCAGACCTACATTCAATATTCCAGGCGTATGCAATATTTCTAGAATGGTTCTCAATGAGCTTAGTAAAGCACTTCACGCACACAAATAACATCACATTAGGAACTGTACATGGCAAAGGACGTTCAATTAAAGTTGGAGTCATTCTTATGTGTTATTATCCAGATGTGTTTGCTGCTGAGTCACACAGCGTTCCCCTTAAGGGTGACTCCTTTACCTTCTGTAAACTCCTCCCTCTGTCCCTGCTGTCTGTCCTATGCCCAGAGGTAATGGCCGAGGAGTGGCAGATGCAGTTTAATTTGGGTAAATGCGAGGTGCTGTATTTTGGAGAGGCAAATCAGGGCAGGACTTATACACTTAATGGTGGGGTCCTGGGGAGTGTTGCTGAACAAAGAGATCTTGGAGTGCAGGTTCATAGCTCCTTGAAAGTGGAGTAGAGATAGACAGGATAGTGAAGAAGGCATTTTGTACACTTGCCGTTTTAGGTCGGTGCATTGAGTATAGGAGTTGGGAGGTCATGCTGTGGCTGTACAGAACATTGTTCGACCACTTTTGGAATACTGTGTTCAATTCTGTTCTCCCTACTAAAGGAAAGATGTTGTGAAACTTGAAAGGGTTCAGAAAAGATTTACAAGGATATTGCCAGGCTTTGAAGGGTTTGAGCTATTGGGAGAGGCTGAATAGGCTGGAGCTGTTTTCTCCGGAGCGTTGGAGGCTGAGGGGTGACCTTAAAGTTTATGGATAGGGGTATAGATAGGGTGAATAATCAAGGTCTTTTCCCTAACATATGGAGTCCAAAGTTTTAAGATGAGAAGGGAAAGATTTAAAAGGGACCTAAGGGGCAAATTGTTCAAGCAGAGGGTGGTGTGTGTATGGAATGAGCTGTCAGAGGAAGTGGTGGAAGCTGGTATAATTACAACATTTAAAAGGCATCTGGATTGGTATATGAATAGGAAAGGTTTGGAGGGATATGGGCCAAGTGCAGGCAAATGGCACTAGATTAGGTTGGGATATCTAGTCAGCATGCACGAGTGGACTCAAGGGTTTGTTTCTATCCTGTCCATCTCTATGACTCTGTGAACTGCAAGACTGTGTGAAATATTAATCATATCATCTGCGAGAAGTATCTGTACTTACAGATTTCCACAACAACTAACTTCTTTCCCACATAAAACTGGAGATAAGTCACCAGACATGGAAAGCTCAACGATTGAATGTTAGTTTTAATCACTTACATGAGGCAAGTGATCACAAATCCCCAGCCTATTTTACACCCCGCTCCATTTTCTTGATGATTAAAGTAAGTGAAAACATAATTGATGCCAAAAACTAACTACACGCCACTGTGTTGTATTAGGTGAGGATCTGAAAGACTTCATGTTAAGGCTACATTGGGTTCCACACCATATTAGGCTATGTGTGGCGAATTGTGCCTCCTAACACAAGTCCTCATGAGTTAAGAGACAGATGTTATCTCTGGGTCTTAGTAGTCTTTTGGAATTGTGTCTAAGGAGTCAACACAATCTGTAATTATTGCAATAAACAACATCTTGTTGCTAAGTCAATGATCCTATTGAATGGTAGAGCAGGTCGAGGGGCTGAATGGCATACTCCTGTTCCTATTTCTTACTGCCTTACCTTTAAGACTCAATAGTAGTTTATCCTCTACCACTGCTAATTGGAAACACTTATCCTCAGTGCAGAAAGGAAGATTGTCCCACCTCAGTTGCCTAACCTGATTAACACTTTGAAAAGAGTAGAGAGGAGGATTACAGCTGGAAAGAATCCTCAATCAAGCCCATGATTTCTATCCCTGCAACGCTATTTTAATTTAATTTTGATGACGTTTCTATTGCAGTTCTTCACGTTTCAATTGACCGCATGATTTTTGTTTTCATTAGTGTCCCACCAGTTTACTATTAAAAATAGCAAGGAGGGTTGGTGACAACAATCCACCCCAGCTACAGGCTGCCAGGGGTTGGTACCAGAATATACAACCCCCGGTGATGGTAAAACCCCTGGTGATGGTATTGTTCAGAGGTGATAAACAAATTATGAACCTAACAGGTAATTAAATATTTTGTGATCGTTGGAGAGATTGACCATGGGAACGGTAAACAGACGAGTGACTCAGAAATCCAATAGGGAAATCAGGAGAAACATCTACCCGGAAACGAGTAATGAGAATGTGCAACTCATTGCAGTAGTTAAGCAGGACAGCACATACATTGAAGTTAGAGACATAGGGGAAAGAAAAAGAAGTGAATACTCAGACAAAATGGGATGGGAGAATGATCAACACCAACATTATCCAGTTAGACTGAATGTCCTGCTTTTGTACTGTACAATCTGAAGTGAATCATAAAATCATAGAGATGTACAGCACGGGAACAGACCCTTCAGTCCAACCTATCCACGCCAACCAGATATTCCAACCCAATCTAGTCCCACCTGCCAGCACCCGGCCCATATCCCTCCAAACCCTTCCTATTCATGTACCCATCCAAATGCCTTTTAAATGTTGCAATTGTATCAGCCTCCACCACTTCCTCTGGCAGCTCAAAAAGTCTGAATCTTGATTTAAGACGTTGGTTTTTTTTAAATCATCTTTGGTTGGTAGCCTGACGGACTATCTTGTTGTAGATTCCAGCCCTACCGTTGTGTGTGTGTGTGTGTGTGTGTGTGTGTGTGTGTGTGTGTGTGTGTGTGTGTGTGTGTGTGTGTGTGTGTGTGTGTGTGTGTGTGTGTGTGTGTGTGTGTGTGTGTGTGTGTGTGTGTGTGTGTGAGAGATAGATGGAAGGGATGTGTGGAGAGATTGAGAGCATATCAGAAATCACTGCAGGTGTTAAAAGATCAGGATTTGAGCAGCAGAATTTTGGATGCGCTCAGGTTTGAGAGTGGAAGATGGAGGCTAGCTGGGAAATCATTATTTTGACTGGAGCTCAGTTCACCTCTCGGTAAGAATAGAAGCAGAGAATTTCGTAAAGCTGTGAAACTTTCAAAATGTTGATATTCAGAGAGTGCATTTGTACAAGAAACACCAGAAATTTGCATGCAGGTGCAACAAACAATTCTGGAAGAGAATGGCAAATTGGATTTGATTTCAAGGGAGTTTGATTAGATTAGATTAGATTACATTACAGTATGGAAACAGGCCCTTCGGCCCAACAAGTCCACACCGACCCGCCGAAGCGCAACCCACCCATACCCCTACATTTACCCCTATACCTAACACTACGGGCAATTTAGCATGGCCAATCCACCTGACCTGCACATCTTTTGGACTGTGGGAGGAAACCGGAGCACCCGGAGGAAACCCACACAGACACGGGGAGAACGTGCAAACTCCACACAGTCAGTCGCCTGAGGCGGGAATTGAACCCGGGTCTCTGGCGCTGTGTGGCAGCAGTGCTAACCACTGTGCCACCATGCCGCCCACAAAGTACAAGAAACAAGAGATCTTGCTATCTTTGTATGGTACATTGTATGGGACATGACCAAACCTACAATACTGTGTGCCTTTCATCTTTAACGAAGATGCGACTAGCATTGGAGCTAGTATAGTACAGGGCCATTAGATTGGTCCCCGAGACTAGAGGTTTGCCCTATAACAGACTGAGTAAGTTGGGTCTATCCTCTCTAGAGCTTAGGAGAATATGAGGTGATCTCATTGAAACAGCCAACACCCTAAAAGTGTTTGACAGGATTGACTATGGGGTTGTTTTCCCCTGACTAGGAAATCTAGAAGACTCTGGATAACTCTGTTAGTTTGGGAGTGAGATGAGGAGGGATTTCTTCAGCCAAACGAGTTGTGAATATTTGGAATTTTTTATTCCAGATAGTTATGGGTGCCCCATTACTGATTATATTTAGTGCTCACCATAATAGATATTGAATGAAGGGGCTTTGGAAACAGTTGGGTAAAATAGAGTCGACAGATAATCAGCTGCGATGATTGAAATGGCAGTGCAGGCTTCAAAAGCCTAATGGGCTACTCCTGCTCCTATTTCTCCAGGTCTAGTGCAATTGGGCAGACGTGAAGCAAAAGTAGAAGATGATGGATAGGATATGTGTCAGAAGCTCAGACTCAATGAGATATGAAGTTTAAAGCATCTGATTCTGGCTCAGGAAGAGGTAAGGATTGAAGTCAGTGGCCAGAGCATAGTTAGTTGTGAAGACCGAGGTTTTGGCCTTCCTAAAGTTTAACTGGACAAAGGATCTACTCATCTGAGAGTGAAGAGTGGACAAGCTGTCTAATAACACAGTTGATGGAGGTGGTGATGAGCTAAAACTGGGGTCATCAGCTGAATGTCACACAGCTCGGCCAGCGTTTTAACACCTTCAAACAATCATACAATGGGCCAACTCGTCTTCTGTTCTCTAAAACTGCAGCTCTTGACATTCCTCTCATTGCCAAGTGACAGCCCATATGTTAACAAGCAGCACAGTGACATTGTAGCACCAATTTTAGGAACATCATTGGATAGGTTCACTCAGCATATCCATGAGGGTGAGAGTAGGTCAATTTAGTGTTTTAGTTTAATACCCCATCTCTAATGCGCCAGACCTTCAAAGTATAGAAAAAAATAACCATCTGAGTAACTGCAAATGGGAATTAGGTTGGGCTTGTAATGGTGGGGCTGATCACACTGGGTCTGTAATGCTAGGGCTGACCACGGTGGGCTTATAATGGTGGGGATGACCACACTGGCTCTGTAATGCCAGGGCTGACCACAGTGAGTCTGTAGTGCCAGGGCTGACCACACTGGGTCTGTAATGCCAGGGCTGACCGCAGTGAGTCTGTAGTGCCAGAACTGATGACACTGGGTCTGTAGTGGCAGGGCTGACTGCAGTGAGTCTGTAATGCCAGGGCTGACCGCAGTGGGTCTGTAATGCCAGGGCTGACCGCAGTGGGTCTGTAATGCCAGGTCTGATCACAGTGGGTCTGTAATGCCAGGGCAGACCACAGCACGTCTGTAATGCCAGGGCAGACCACAGCACGTCTGTAATGCCAGGGCTGAATGCAGTGAGTCCGTAATAGCAGATAGAAGTTGTGGAAATAATGTGGCTTCATTAAAAAGTGTTTTTCTTATCTGTGAGCAGCCTCAGTAATATTGTTATATGCAGTTTGCAAATATGGTTATGTAATGCAGCATGAAATGACCCTTCCATTTTGAAGAAGAAATGAGACCATGCAAAGAAAACGATGTCGGCAGTAATGAATTATTAGTCAGTGCTCAGCTCAAGCTGCTGAATTGGTGGAACAAATCTCAGAACTTCCTCTTCCTCTGTGTTTGCTTCTTGTATATTTTCCTCACCATAACTGTGCCTGTAATTGTCTTGGGCCCAAGGCAAGTTACTAACCCTGAACACTCAGCAGGCCTGAATATCTGCTAAATTGCACCTCTGTACTTATTGGAGTTTTGGTGATTCCCTCCTTAATGTAAAGTAGCATTTTTGAAACATTGTTCTCTTGGATTTTATCCAACAATTTTTCTTTTAGTCTGACAATTCATTTACTGAGGTTTGGTTTTCAGTTGTCTGTTTGAGGCTATTAATCCAATCCCATCCACTGTTGCACTAATGTTATCTAACTGATGGCAAAGGCTGTATTGCATTGGGGCTGCAATGCCAGGACTGACCACACTAGATCTGTAATGCCAGGGTTGACTGCAGTGGAACTGTACTGCCAGGGCTAATGACACTGGGTCTGTAATGCCAGGGCTGACCACAGTGGGCCTGTAATTCCAGGGCTGACCACAGTGGGCTTGTAATGGTGGGGCTGACCACACTGGGTCTGTAATGCCAGGGCTGACCACAGTGGGCCTGTAATACCAGGGCTGACCACAGTGGGCTTGTAATGGTGGGGCTGACCACACTGGGTCTGTAGTGCCAGGGGTGACCACAGTGGGCCTGTAATACCAGGGCTGACCACAGTGGGCTTGTAATGGTGGGGCTGATCACACTGGGTCTGTAATGCTAGGGCTGACCACGGTGGGCTTATAATGGTGGGGATGACCACACTGGTTCTGTAATGCCAGGGCTGACCACAGTGAGTCTGTAGTGCCAGGGCTGACCACACTGGGTCTGTAATGCCAGGGCTGACTGCAATGAGTCTGTAATGTCAGGGCTGACCGCAGTGGGTCTGTAATGCCAGGTCTGATCACAGTGGGTCTGTAATGCCAGGGCTGACCGCAGTGGGTCTGTAATGCCAGGGCTGACCGCAGTGGGTCTGTAATGCCAGGTCTGATCACAGTGGGTCTGTAATGCCAGGGCAGACCACAGCACGTCTGTAATGCCAGGGCTGAATGCAGTGAGTCCGTAATAGCAGATAGAAGTTGTGGAAATAATGTGGCTTCATTAAAAAGTGTTTTTCTTATCTGTGAGCAGCCTCAGTAATATTGTTATATGCAGTTTGCAAATATGGTTATGTAATGCAGCATGAAATGACCCTTCCATTTTGAAGAAGAAATGAGACCATGCAAAGAAAACGATGTCGGCAGTAATGAAGATAGATTCGCTGCATCGCTTTATGGCTTTTTATTCCTATGTGATTGTGATACAGTGGCACGTAGGGATGAAAGCCATGAACTGTTCAGTGATGAACCTCGGGGGAACATCCTGGAACGTTCCAATGCGTGCTGAATGTACAAACAGGTTTCCCTTCACCTCTCCTATCCATGCTCAATCAGTGATAGTTTAAATCATTGTTTGCAGCTCATCGATAATAAACAAGGACCAGCAATAGCCTTGCAATTTCAGATCAATACAGGAGGGCAAATTATTGAGCAAGTCCTAGCAATCTGTTGTTCACACTCTTCCAGAAGCATTTTCTTTCTAATTGATTATTATTCATTCTTTAAAGCACTTCACCTTTATGATGCTGTGCCTGCTCTGGTTGGAGCTGTCTTATCAAGTTTGATTTCCTTTGATGTAAAAGTTAATATCCTGCTTTAAAAATTGCATATATTTAATTTCAAAATATATTAATACATTTTTCTTGGCTGTGAAGGTATTTGATCCAACCATCATTACAGGAAGTGCATAGTGCACACATGAATGATCATCAGCACCTATTCCTAGATTCTATAATGAAATGATTTCTAGCAATAAGGTTCTGCCTCACTAACTATCTGAGAACATGGTAATTCAATCACAGGTTGTGAGATACAGGTGTAGCTGACAGTACAGTATTCAGTCATTGACAGCAGTCCGAGTGTGCACTGAGGGAGGGGGACAGCAGTCCGCGTGTGCACCGAGGGAGGGGGACAGCAGTCCGCGTGTACACTGAGGGAGGGGGACAGCAGTCCACGTGTGCACTGAGGGAGGGAGACAGCAGTCCGAGTGTACACTGAGGGAGGAGGACAGCAGTCCGAGTGTGCACTGAGGGAGGGGGATAGCAGTCCGCATGTGCTCTGAGGGAGGGAGGGAGACAGCAGTCTGAGTGTACACTAACGGAGGGGGACAGCAGTCCGAGTGTACACTGAGGGAGGAGGACAGCAGTCCGAGTGTGCACTGAGGGAGGGGAACAGCAGTCCACGTGTTCACTGAGGGAGGGGGACAGCAGTCCACGTGTGCACTGAGGGAGGGGGACAGCAGTCCGAGTATGCACTGAGGGAGGGGGTCAGCAGTCTGAGTGTACACTGAGGGAGGGGGACAGCAGTCCGCGTGTACACTGAGGGAGGGGAACAGCAGTCCGCGTGTACACTGAGGGAGGGGAACAGCAGTCCGCGTGTAGACTGAGGGAGGGGTACAGCAGTCCAAGTGTGCACCGAGGGAGGGGGACAGCAGTCCACGTGTACACCGAGGGAGGGGGACAGCAGTCCGAGTGTACACTGAGGGAAGGGGACAGCAGTCTGCGTGTACACTGAGGGAGGGGGACAGCAGTCCGAGTGTGCACCGAGGGAGAGGGGCAGCGGTCTGAGTGTGCACCGAGGGAGAGGTGCAGCGGTCTGAGTCTGCACAGAGGGAGAGGTGCAGCGGTCCGAGTGTGCACTGAGGGAGGGGGGCAGCAGTCCGAATGTGTGCTCAGGGAGAGGGGCAGCAGTCCGAATGTGCACTGAGGGAGGGGTCAGCAGTCCGAATGTGCACTGAGGGAGGGGGACAGCAGTCCGAATGTGCACTGAGGGAGGGGGACAGCAGTCCGAGTGTGCGCTCAGGGAGGGGGACAGCAATCCGTGTTGCACCGAGGGAGGGGGACAGCAGTCTGATTGTACACTGAAGGAGGGGGACAGCAGTCCGAGTGTGCACTGAGGGAGGGGGACAGCAGTCCGAGTGTGCACTGAGGGAGGGGGACAGCAGTCTGATTGTACACTGAGGGAGGGGGACAGCAGTCTGATTGTACACTGAGGGAGGGGGACAGCAGTCTGATTGTACACTGAGGGAGGGGGACAGCAGTCTGAGTGTGCACTGAGGGAAGGGGACAGCAGTCTGACTGTACACTGAGGGAGGGGGACAGCAGTCTGAGTGTGCACTGAGGGAGGGGGACAGCAGTCCACGTGTGAACCGAGGAAGGGGGACAGCAGTCTGATTGTACACTGAGGGAGGGGGTCAGCAGTCCGAGTGTGCACTGAGGGAGGGGGACAGCAGTCCGAATGCGCACTGAGGTAAGGGGCAGCAGTCCGTGTGTGCAATGAGGGAGGGGGACAGCAGTCCGAGTGTGCACCGAGGGAAGGGAACAGCAGTCCGAGTGTGCGCTCAGGGAGGGGGACAGCAGTCCGAGTGTGCACTGAGGGAGAGGGGCAGCAGTCCAAGTGTGCACTGAGGGAAGGAGACAGCAGTCCGAGTGTGCGCTCAGGAGGGGGACAGCAATCCGAGTGTGCACTCAGGGAGAGGGGCAGCAGTCCACGTGTGCATTGAGGGAGGGGGACAGCGGTCTGATTGTACACTGAGGGAGAGGGACAGCAATCCGAGTGTGCACTGAGGGAGAGGGGCAGGAGTCCACGTGTGCACTGAGGGAGGGGGACAGCGGTCCACGTGTGCACCGAGGGAGGGGGACAGCAGTCCACGTGTGCACCGAGGGAGGGGTCAGCAGTCCGAAAGTGCACCCAGGGAGGGGGATAGCAATCCGTGTTGCACCGAGGGAGGGGGACAGCAGTCCACGTGTTCACTGAGGGAGGGGGACAGCAGTCTGATTGTACACTGAGGGAGGGGGTCAGCAGTCCAAGTGTGCACTGAGGGAGGGGGACAGCAGTCCATGTGTGCACCGAGGGAGGGGGACAGCAGTCTGATTGTATACTGAGGGAGGGGGACAGCAGTCCAAGTGTGCACTGAGGGAGGGGGACAGCAGTCCACGTGTGCACCGAGGGAGGGGGGACAGCAGTCCGAGTGTGCACTGAGGGAGGGGGCAGCAGTCCGAGTTGCACCGAGGGAGGGGGGACAGCAGTCCGAGTGTGCACTGAGGGAGGGGGATAGCAGTCTGAGTTGCACTGAGGGAGGGGGGACAGCAGTCCGAGTGTGCGCTCAGGGAGGGGGACAGCAGTCCGAGTTGCACCGAGGGAGGGGGGATAGCAGTCCACGTGTGCACTGAGGAAGGGGGACAGCAGTCTGATTGTACACTGAGGGAGGGGGACAGCAGTCTGATTGTGCACCGAGGGAGGGGTCAGCAGTCTGAGTGTGCACCGAGGGAGGGGGGGTCAGCAGTCCGAGTGTGCACTGAGGGAGGGGGTCACCAGTTCGAGTGTGCACTGAGGGAGGGGGTCAGCAGTCCGAGTGTGCGCTGAGGGAGGGGGTCAGCAGTAGGAGTGTGCACTGAGGGAGGGGGTCAGCAGTCCGAGCGTGCGCTGAGGGAGGGGGTCAGCAGTCCGAGTGTGCGCTGAGGGAGGGGGTCAGCAGTAGGAGTGTGCACCGAGGGGGGGGGGCAGCAGGGGTCTGCATGGATTCCCACCTCTGTTTTTTCTTTTGCATTGAAATTTATTCAAATCAAGCTCCCTCTGAACTGATCTCTCTTCTCTGCTGACTGGTTTATGGCAATTGGTTGTTTGGCAAAGAATGTTAAGCAAATATTTTGATGCTATCTCTGTCTTATCATGAATGAAATATGTGTCTCACTAGACGCGGCGTAAGAAAATCACTGGAATTCATGATGACAGAACAATGGAAGGCAATGATTGATCACTTCAGTCTGATACAATAAAGGAATTTGTGACTTGTTTCACTTACCGTAAATGACTGAAGCTCAGTATCAACAACTATCGCAAGACAGAACATTTAAAATATGGTGTGCATATAGGATTAGTTGGCTCAGGTGACTTTGCCAGTGTCCTTGTGGGATAATGACTAGTTCAAAGCCTTTTAAAAAAAAGGATTGCATACCCAAAGCTGGTGAGATTCAGAAATACGCCTGTGGTAGTTACTTTACCTGGAAAACAAGCTGCTAACCTGCATTGCAAGGCATTTTCTATTCATTCGTGGGGTGTGTATATCACTGGCTGTCCCAGCATTGATTGTCCACCCCTAGTTACCCTGAGAAGGTGGTAGTGAGCTGCTGCAATCCACATACTGTAGGTAGGCCCACAATACTGTCTGACAGGAATTCCAGGATTTTGACCCAGTGACAGTGAAAGAATGGCGGTATACTTCCAACTTGGGATGGTGAGTGGCTTCGAGGGGAATTTGCAGGTGATGGTGTTCCCATGTATCTGCTGCTCTTGTCCTTCGAGGCAGAAGTGGTCATGGGTTTGGAAGATGCTCGTCTGGGAATCTTTGTGGTGAATTTCTGCCGTAAACACAGCTACTACTGAGTGTTGGTGGTGAAGGAAGTCAATGGCATCACATCCACAGACAGTCATTTGGGCTTCTTTGTCCTGGATCCTGTCAAGCTTCCATCCATCTAGGTATGTGAGAGTACTTGTGGGTGGCACAATGGCTCAGTGGTTAGCACTGCTGCCTCACAGTGCCAGGGACCCAAGTTCAATTCCAGCCTCGGGCGACTGTTTGTGTGGAGTTTGCACATTCTCTCCGTGTCTGCGTGGGTTTCCTCCTGGTGCTCCGGTTTCCTCCCACAGTCCAAATATGTGCAGGTCATGCTAAATTGCCCATAGTGTTGAGGGATGTATAAGTTTGGTGCATTAGTTAGGGGTAAATGTAGAATAATAGGATAGGGGAATGGAATACTCTTCGGAGGGTCGGTGTGGACTTGTTGGGCCAAATGGCCTGTTTTCACACTGTAGGGATTCTAGTATTCCATCACAATACTGACTTGTGCCTTGTATATGGTGAACAGGCTTTGGGAGTCAGATGAGTTACTAACCTATGACCGACTCTTGTAGCCATGGTATTTACGTATGTAATTAATCCAATCCAGTTTCTGATGGATGGGCACCCCTAGGCTGTTGCTGACATTTGTATCAAAGGTGCTGATCTAAGAGAAATGCACTGAGATCAATGGCAATCCATGATTGGTTGATAGATCCAGCTGGGCTGACTGGTGGAGTATTCTACAATCTTCCCACTCCTCCAACTGTATGTGCATAAAACAGATGACTAGTGTACCCCTGACCTACCTTCCCCATATCATAGGTATCCTCCAGCCATTTAAGAACCTTATGTTGGCCATTAGCTGCCTCTCGAGGGCATCATTCCACCTTCCACAGTAATTATTCAACCCAAGGGCAGAGTGGAAGGAAAACAGACTGCAGGAAGAGGTGTACATCCTTTAGAGGGCCCCCTGGGCCATTAGAGTGATGTCACCGCTCTCCCCAACCCATGACAAACAAATCAATCAATGGCATTCAGGAAGACAACTGCCATCACTTTCTCAAATTGGAAATGGACAATAAATGCAGGCTTTCCTGAGTATACCCACAAACTGAGAATTCCTATCTTTTAAAATCAAAATAAGGGAATGAAAAGAGGTATGGACAATGGCGGAGACTCATTTTGAAGATGATGTTCATCACTGTGTTGCCCATGTCCTCTCAAGTTTCAGATTCTGTATGGAGGCGGATTCATCAACATTTTTGTCATGTTTACAAGAGTAAATGATGAAGCACATTTTGCTCCTGTTGTCTGCACACTGATTACAAAGTTTAGTTGACAATTTATCAGACAAATAGAATATCGAAATAATAATTACCATCTTCACTTCTGGATTACTGGGTCCTAAATTGTGATGCAACTGCCATTAATACAGTTATTATGACATTATCAAACAAATATTGCAACTGGTTTTCTAAATTAAAATACTGAAATTAGGACTGATTGAACATTTGATATTGGAGTTACTTTACTGTCGGAATGTATCTTTGTTTTGATTTGAACACATGCTAAAGGATTAGGAGTAAGCTATTTGTCTTCACCGCAGTTTTAAATAACCTGCCTTTATCCTATGCTAATGTCCCCATGTTGTAGAGCTGCCAACCAGAGGAAACTTCCTATTCTGTAGCTGCCCTATCACAATCATAAGAATTTTGTAAGTTTGAATGAAAATTGCTTCTCATCTTTGAATTTCTAGAAATTTTGGATCCAGTTTCCTCAAATCTCTTTAACTCAAATAATTATGCCATTTCATGGATTAATCTGGTGAAGCTCCATTCTGCTGCCTCTATGGCAACTATATCTTTCCTAAATAAGGTGTTTACTGCACGCAGTAGCTCTCCTCATTACTCGTTGTACCTGCACACTATCCTCCTGTGATCCATGCACTGGGACACCCAGATCTCTCTGCATCTCAGCTCTTCAATCTCTCATCAATTAGATTAAATGTTATTTATACTCTTCCTGCCAAAATGGTCTATTGCACAGTTTCCTCCACTATATTCCATTTTCCAGATGTTTGCCTACTTACTTAACCTATGTATAACTTTCTGAAGCCTCCCAGTGTCCTCTTCATTTCTAACTTCCTTGCCTATCTTTTTGTCACCAGCAAATTTGGCAACTATATCTTCAATCCCTTCATCTAAATAATTTTATATAGCTTTGAAACAGTTGAGGTCCCATCTGATCCCTGTGGCAGACCACTCATTGCATCTCTACAATCTAAAAAAAGCTTATTTATGCTTACTGTTCGCCAAACAATCTTCTACCTGTGTTACCCTGTACAGCATGAGCTTTCACCCTCTGCAAGAACCTTTGCAGCATGTTACCAAATGCCTTCTGGAGGTTTAAGTACAGTGGTCCCAGTGGAACCCAAAATGGGGGTCCTCAAGCAGGTTGTTGCTAAGTAAGTGCTACTTGACAGCACTGTTGATGACACCTTCCATTCTTTTCCGATGATGGAGAGTAGACTGATGGGGCAGTAATTGGCCGGGTTGGATTTGTCCTTCTTTTTGTGTACAGGATATACCTGGACAAATTTCCACGTTGTCAGGTAGATGCCAGTGTTACAACTGTACTGGAACTGCTTGGCTGGGGGAGTGCAAGTGTGGGAGCACATTTTAAGTTCTATTGCTGGAGTGTTTTTTTTTATTTGTAACAGGGTGAGGGCATTGCTAGCTAGGCAGCATTTATTGTCCATCCCTAATTGCCCAGTAGGCAGTTAAGAGTCAACCACATTGCTGTGGGTTTGGAGGCACATGTAGGCCAGACTAGGTAAGGTCAGCAGTTTCCTTCCCTAAAGGACATTAGTGAACCAGATAGCTTTTTCCGGCAATTGGCAAAAGATTTATAGTAGTCGCAGTGGTTAGCACTGCTGCCTCACCGCGCCTGAGACCCGGCTTCAATTCCCACCTCAGGCGACTGACTGTGTGGAGTTTGCACATTCTCCCCGTGTCTGCGTGGGTTTCCTCCGGGTGCTCTAGTTTCCTCCCACAGTCCGAAGATGTGCAGGTTAGGTGAATTGGCCATGCTAAATTGCCCGTAGTGTTAGGTGAGGGGGTAAATATAGGGGTATGGGTATGGGTGGGTTGCGCTTTGGCGGGTCGGTGTGGACTTTTTGGGCCGAAGGGCCTGTTTCCACACTGTAAGTAATCTAATTAGATACTTAATTTCAGATCTTTATTGAATTCAAATTCCACCATCTGCCATGATGGGATTCAAACCCGGGTCCCTGGAACATTACCTGGGTCTCTGGATTAACAGTCCAGTGATAATACCACCAGGCTATCACCTCCCTGCTGTCAGAGCCCATGGCCTTTACAGTGCCTCCAAATGTTTAGTGATATCAAATAGAGGGAATCAAATTATCTGAAGATTGGTGTCTGTGATGCTGGGCACCACTGGAGGGGGCCAAGATGGCTTTCATCACTTCTGGCTAAAGATTGTGGTGCATATATCTTTTGCACTGACATGGTGGGCTCTTCCATCATTGAGGATGGGAATATTTATTGAGCCTCCCCCTCCAGTGAGTTGGTTAATTGTCCACCACCATTCATGACTCATTGTGGCAGCATAGCAGAGTTTAGATCTGATTCTTTGGCTGTGGGATCACTCAGTTCTGTCTGTCACTTGCTGCTTGTGCTTGTTGGCATGCAAGTTGCCCTGTTTGGTGGCCTCACCAGGTTGCCACCTCATTTTTTGGTAAGCCTGGTAATGGTCCTAGCATGTGTTCCTGCACTCTCCATTGATCCAGAAATCTCTTCAGTACTCCTAATGAACCACAATCCACGATTCTTTAACATGAATCCTAAAGGAAATATCAATAATGGAGCATCGTCATGACAATATCGATATTCATTCACTGACCCTTTTGGTATCTAACCCACTGGAGCCTGAGCCTCCTTCGATGCTTTTTCCATTCCCTGGGGGATCAGCTCCTTAGGGGTCAGACCCTACCTTCTCCCTGAGGGGTGAGTCTACACACACTTCCTGGTAAAAACAATGACTGCAGATGCTGGAAACCAGATTCTGGATTAGTGGTGCTGGAAGAGCACAGCAGTTCAGGCAGCATCCAAGGAGCTTCGAAATCGACGTTTTGGGAAAAAGCCCTTCATCAGGAATAAAGGCAGTGAGCCTGAAGCGTGGAGAGATAAGCTAGAGGAGGGTGGGGGTGGGGAGAAAGTCTTCCTGAAAGGGTCCCTGTTGGTCAAGTCTGCACTGTTTTATTTCTTGCTATGTCCCAAATTCTCTTTCCACACAATCTTAATCCACTAGCCAGCAGTAACTTGAGGGGTGTGAAGGTGAGGTTGATCTTAGATTAAGATAAATGCTTGGCACAACATCATGGGCGGAAGGGCCTGTACTGTGCTCTACATTTCTATGTTCTATGTTCTGGCCATTTCCATCTGGCCGCAGAGCAACTCTTTCTGTTTGTTCCCAGCCGCACAACAGTATTTCCATATCTGATCAGCTTCCTGTATTCGTTGTTGGTTAAATTCAATTTTAAAACCAGGCAGAAGAAGCAAGCTCTGACCTCTGGTGCTGACAATCTCAGGGGTCATGTATCCACAGAAGCATCATCACTACTAAGAAGTAAGAGGAACTGGCAAGGATTTGATATCGGCCTGAATTTGATTCCTGTTTGCAGCTTCCGTCTCAGTACCAGAGGATCGAGACAGGCCAGAATAAAGATTCACAAGGATGGTTACTGTGAGAAACTACATTGAGGAAGAAAAGCTACACTCATTGGGCAGTTTTTCATCAGAACAGAGTTAATTGTAGGAGGAAATGATAGGCTAGGACAAGGCAGAGAGAAACTTTTTCGAGGGACCCAGAGAGGCAGTGGGAGTGAAATAGACAATTTGAAAGGACGCAGAGGAATAAAGAAACAAGGGAGTGGACACTCTTAGCTACAAAGATTTAGCACTAAGGTGACAACCTACAGACTGAAAGACATAAGTCAACACCTTCAATGAAGAGTCCTTCATATCATGCTGGGTGGGGCTTATCGCCTAATATCAGTTAACCCTTCCAGGTACTAACTTCCTTCTATTGCAGTATTCATCCGTAATAAATCATGTGTGAGTACCCAGATAGAGAATGGTGATAAGAGCATTGCATGAGTAAACCAGAGGCCAGGTTAATATATTGAGGACATGGGTTTCAATCCCATGATGGCAGCTGGTGAAATTTAAATGTAATTAATAAATCTGGAATATTGAGTTATCATTCCTGAAATTCTGTCTGTTTCATTCATGTCTTTTTGGAAAAGAAACCTGCCATCCTTAGTCAGTCTGACCTACTTGTGACTCCGGACCAATAACAACATGGTCAACTATTAACTACCCTGTGAAATAGCCAAGGAAGGCATCAGCTCAAGGGCGATAGGGATGGACAACAAGGTGCTGGTCTTTTCTGTGATGTCTACATCCATACAACAGTAAAGATTATACATCTTTGAAGTAGCAGGACAGTTTGATTTCAAACATGTGGGTTTCTTGGCTCTATAAAAATAAGTTTGTGCAAAGATTTGTAGCTCGGGTGCTCGTTGTTGTGGTTCTGTTCGCCGAGCTGGAAGTTTTTGTTGCAAATGTTTCGTCCCCTGGCTAGGCGACATCATCAGTGCTTGGGAGCCTCCTGTGAAGCGCTTCTTTGATGTTTCCTCCGGTGTTTATAGTGGTCTGTCCCTGCCGCTTCCGGTTGTCAGTTTCAGCTGTCCGCTGTAGTGGTTGGTATATTGGGTCCAAGTCGATGTGTTTGTTGATGGAGTTTGTGGATGAATGCCATGCCTCTAAGAATTCCCTGGCTGTTCTCTGTCTGGCTTGCCCTATGATAGTAGTGTTGTCCCAGTCGAATTCATGTTGCTTGTTGTCTGCGTGTGTGGTTACTAAGGATAGCTGGTCGTGTCGTTTCGTGGCTAGTTGATGTTCATGTATGCGGATTGTTAGCTGTCTTCCTGTTTGTCCTATCTAGTGTTTTGTGCAGTCCTTGCATGGTATTTTGTACACAACATTAGTTTTACTCATGTTGGGTATCGGGTCCTTCGTTCTGGTGAGTTGTTGTCTGAGCGTGGCTGTTGGTTTGTGTGCCGTTATGAGTCCTAGGGGTCGCAGTAGTCTGGCTGTCAGTTCCGAGATGCTCCTGATGTATGGTAGTGTGGCTAGTCCTTTTGGTTGTGGTATGTCCTCGTTCCGTGGTCTTTCTCTTAGGCATCTGTTGATGAAGTTGCGCGGGTATCCGTTTTAGCGAATACCTTGTTTAGGTGTTCCTCTTCTTCTTTTTGCAGTTCTGGTGTACTGCAGTGTGTCTATAATAATAAGTAAAAATAATAAAAGTTATAGTATAATAAAGGGGTGGAGTACCAAGGTTTTGATAAGGTCATGGGCAAGTTCACCAGAACCATCTGGGATTCCTCGTGCAGATTCATAGCCACTGATCTCTCTTATTAAACTAATGATACCATATGGGGAAGAATGCCCAAATAAAGTCATTGACAGAAGTGAGATTTGATCAATAGTAAAAGTTTATTACATAGTACTTAATAACTAGTTACATTACATCTGAGATCCATGGTACTCTCAGGTAAGCCGGGAAAAACATTACTGTTTAGCTACAAAGATTTAGCGCTAAGGTGACAACGTACAGACTGAAAGACATAAGTCAACAACTTCAATGAAGAGTCCTTTATATCATGATGGGTGGGGCTTATCGCCTAATGTCAGTTAACCCTTCCAGGTACTAACTTCCTTCTATTGCAGTATTAATCTGTAATAAATCATGTGTGAGTTTCCAGATGGAGTATTATGTTCAGTTCAGAGCGTTCACTTTAAGGAAGGATAGTAAGGGCTTTGAAAGAGTGCAGAACAGCTTTTATTGGGATGGGATCAGGGAGAAGGGACTTCGGTTGTGTGGAAAGGTTGAAGAGGCTGGTATAGTTCTCTGAAGAGCAAGAGAAGAGATAAATAAAGTTAGGAATTTTAAACAAGTAAACAGGAAGACAGCTGCAAACAGTGGTGTCAGCATGGTCAGTCACCAGAGATACACAGATTTAAACAAATTGGAAGAAGAACCACACACATTGAGCTGTGGCACTCTGCAATCGAATTGGCGAGAAGGTTAATGGAAGCAGCAAAAAGAACCTCAGAAAGGAATGGATAAATACTCAAAATGGAAAAAGAATTGCATGGGTACCTGGAAATAATACAGGCAGAAGTCACATGACACCAAGTTGTAGTCTGACAGGTTTACTTGAAATCAGAAGCTTTAGGTGTGCAGCCCCTTCTTCAGGTGTAGTGAAAGAGAAGAACACATAGACCCAGAACTAATAGGTGGAGAGATCAAAAGATCATACAACTGGTGTGAGTGGGTTGTCGAATAATAAGTCTCTGCAGATGATCAAGAGTGTCAGATGATTTGAGTAAAGTGTCAACAACTGAAAACAACTGATGACCTATAATCTGATTAAATGAGGCAGAGAGATAATAACAAAAAATTAAAAATAAAGTGGTTCTGGAGACAAACTAAATGATTGGAATTATATGATGGTTATAGAGTTGTACACAAAGAGTCTAACCAAAATAATAAGTAATCCAAAACTATATAAACTAATTAAGGTAGAGAGATGATAACAATTTATAAAGGTGACAGTGTCAAAACAGGTACAGAACAGTGTGGTGGGGTCACATGAACCCAAGTTCACAACTGAGGCCATCTTCATGGGTACAGAACTTAATAATGAGTTTCTGCTCAGCAATTCTGAATTGTTGTGTATCTTGAAATCTATCTGATGACGCTTACCCGAAGATCTGAGGCCAAATGTCTTTGACAGATGAAGTTCCCAGACTGGGAGGGAACATTCCGGTCTGAAGATTGTTGCACAGTGTCCATTCATCCGTTGTCATAGACACTGGATGGTCTCACCAATATACCATGCCTCTGGACATTCTTGCCTGCAGCATATGAGATAGACAACATTGGCTGAGTCACATTAGTCTCTGCTGTGTACATGGTGGGTGGTGTTCCCACATGTGATGGTAGGATCCATGTTGATGATCTGACAAGTCTTGCAGTGGTTGCCATGGCAGGGTTGTATGGTGCTGTGGTCGATGTTGTCCCGAAGGCTGGGTAGTTTGCTGCTTAAGGTTTGGTGGTTGTTTGAAGTGGAGGCGTAAGGATGACATGTTAAAGACTGCGAAGAACATGGCACTGTCCCTCTGCCCTGGGGAAGTACTGAAAAATGAAGATCAGTCATATCCTGTGTCTGTCTTCTGAGAAGGTCTTGCAGTTTTTCGCTGTGGCATGTCAGAACTGGTGATCAATGAGTTGAGCTTCATATCCCGTTCTTTTGAGGGCATCCTTCAAAATCTTTAGGTGTCCATAACATTCCTCATCATTTAATATATTTCGGGTGAAAGCTAGAGAAGTGCAGCATTGTGAGATTATCTGTGGGCTTCTGGTAGAGTGAGGTACTGAGGTGTCAGTCCTTGATTGAGATGTGTGTATCCAAAAATGAGACTGGTTCTGATGAATAGTCAATGGCAAGTCTAATGATGGGATAGAACGCGTTGATATCACTATGTAGTCATTTCAGTGATTCCTCGCCATGAGTCCAAAGGAAAATAATATCTGGAAAGAATACAAGAATAGTTTTAATTCCATAGCCCTCACCATGAGCCAGTATAGTGACAATAAGTCAGGTACTCTCCTTTTGCACTGTATCAGTGCACCACAACATAAAGCAGTGGGCAAGATCAAATATAAAGGATTTAAACAAAGATCACAAGGATATTCATTCACACAGACCCATGACGGTCCCAGGGCCCATGGATATGGCAAAATGTCAGCACTGGAAATGAGATCGGTCAGGTGGAAGAACAGGGTTGCAGTAACAGGAGAAATAAACATAATTTAAACTGTTGACATGTATGGAGAGAAAATATCAATATAGTCTGGTTGGGCTCAGTGGTCTGTTTCTGTGTTGTTAGATTTGTTTATTTCTCTGAGAATTATAAACTCATTAGTTTGACTTTTATTCTGATCAAATACGTTCAGGCTGATTGCTTTAAGAAAGCAATTAGAGAGATATTAGCAAGTGCGAAGGCAATAAATTCAGGTATACTGGGCTTGTGGAAAGTATGTTAGGCCAAATGAAAATAACTGGATGGTGATGAGAATCAGTAACTGAGGAATCAGTGATGAGAACACTTTAATATAGCTTTCAACAAGTTTCGGATGGGGATCTACAAATCTAAACAAATCTAAACAAAACTTGGGAGAGGCACAAGGAGAAATGGAAATCTAGCAGCTCGAAAGAGCTGAAGAAACAACAAAGGGAGAAAAGGAAATTAAAAATAATTCATGGTAGGTATTTAACAGGGACTTGCCCATCAGCTATCAGGAAGTTATTAATTCAGTAAGTCAGATATTAAAAAGGCAAAATTGAGTTTGAGTAAAGAGTTAGCAAAGACAAGTAATCTGAGACTGATGTATCTGGAGTTGGGTGTATTCCCAGCACTACCTGAACATCCTGGGGCTTACCTTTGATCAGAAACTGGACTGGACTAGCCATATAAATACAGAAATTGCTGGAGAAACTCAAGGGGTCTGACAGCAGTTGTGGAGAGAAAGCGGAGTTCACGTTTCAAGTCCAGTGACCCTTCTTCAGAACTGGATTCAAAATGTCAACTCTGCTTTCTCTACACAGATATTGCCAGATCTGCTGAGTTTCTCCAGCAATTTTTGTTTCTGTTTCAGATCTTCAGCATCCTCATTTATTTGTTTTATTTTAGCCATATCAACACAGTGACTACGAGAGCACATTGGAGGCTAGCAATGCCACAGCAAGAATCTGACCACCTGACCCCCCCTAAAACCTGTCCACCACCTCTCACCCTCAATAACGCCGCGATATTAACCACCACCTGAACTCCCCCACCCCTCTCACCCACTCCAACCTCTCACCCTCAATAACCCCAAGTGCCTCCTCCCTACCTTTTATCTTAGCCTACTGGACACACTTTCCTCATTCCTGAAGAAGGGCATATGCCCGAAACGTCGATTCTCCTGTTCCCTGGATGCTGCCTGACCTGCTGCGCTGTTCCAGCAACACATTTTCAGCACCATCTACAAGCCACAAGTCAAGAATGTGATGGAATACTCCCCACTTCCTCGGATGTGTGCAGCTCCAACAACATTCAAGAAGCTTGACACAATCAAAGCACTTGGCTTGATTGGCACTTCATCTACCACTTTTAACATTCCCTTCCTCCACCACCAAAGCCCTGTAAAATTTTACCAGGATACCTTCCACAGAATACTTAAAAACCTATAACTGCTTCCATGTAGAAGGACAAGGGCAGCAGATACATGGGAATATAACCAACCACCAGCCACTCACTGTCCAACTTGGAAATATGAGGAAGCGTCACTGGACCCAAAATGTTAACTCTTATTTCTCTTCACCAATGCTGCCAGACCTGCTGAGCTTTTCCAGCAACTTCCATTTTTGTTTCTGATTTACAGAAAACACAATTTTTCCATTTTTATTTGGAAATATATTGTTGTTCCTTCACTGTCACTGGAGAAAAATCCTGGAAACAGCTGCATTGTGAGTTTCCTCCGGGGCGGCACGGTGGCACAGTGGTTAGCACTGCTGCCTCAGAGCACCAGAGACCCGGGTTCAATTCCCACCTCCTCTGTGTGGAGTTTGCACATTCTCCCCGTGTCTGCGTGGGCTTCCTCAGGGTGCTCCGGTTTCCTCCCACAATCCAAAAATGTGCAGGTTAGGTGAATTGACCATGCTAAATTGTCCGTAGTGTTAGGTGTTAGGGGTTAGGGGTAAGTGTAGGAGTATGGGTCTGGGTGGTATACGCTTCGGCGGATCGGTGTGGACTTGTTGGGCCGAAGGGCCTGTTTCCACACTGTAAGTAATCTAATCTAATCTAAACCAAATGGACTGCAATGGTTCAAGAGGAGGTCAGTTACACCTCCTAAAGAGCAATGTGATATAAGCTTTAAATGTTGTCTAATCAGTGATGCAAATAGCTAGTGGAAGATTAAAGAATGAAGAATATATGTCTCATCTATATGAGGCAATATTTCCCTAGTTTAATAGTAGGCTTGTGTCACTATTGTGATCCTTTTCCCAAGGCCATTCTAATATGTTGGCGAAACAACAAATCGTTTAATCACCACAATTCACTGAAGGTGCCACTCCATGCCATCAGAGATCCTGTCTCTTGGGTGGGACTTTCCAAGAACCGTGTCTGTCTCTTTGGAGGTTAAATCTTCTGTGACTTATACCTGATGTCAAGCCAATGTTTAACCTCAATCAACATCACAAAGACAGATTATCTACCAAGTAATGCGTTGCCGTTGTAGCATCTTGCTGCTGTGTGCACATTGACTGTGTGCTGTGTTTCCCATATCACAACAGTGACTACACTTCAAAAAGTACATCTGACTATAACAAAAACAGGCATTGCTGGAAAAGCCCAGCAGGCCTGGCAATATCTGTAGACAGGAAGCTGAGGTAAGCTCCGGTGAGCCTTTCTGAGAACCTTTCTTCTGTTCTGAATAAGGGTCACTGGACTTGAAACAATGACACTTTCTCTCCACAGATGCTACCAGACCTGCTGACCTTTCCCAGCAACTTCTGTTTTTGTTTCTGATTTCCAGCATTAGCAATTCTTTGGGGGATTTTTTACTTCGGGCTACTTTAAGACATGTGGTGGTCAGGAGAAGTGCTACATAAATGAAAATTTTGCCTTTTTAAATTAATGAACATGTATACCTATAGAGTTGTATAAACATATATGCATTTGCAATATGTTGGCGGAGTAGCACACTTCAGCCAGAGCTCATCTGTTCTGTCCGTTTCTTTCTGTCTTTTTTTTTCCTCCTTTCCTTTCTCTCTTTGTGTTTCTTTTCTTCTTTCTTCTCTCAGCCTCAGCACAGACCCAGCGAGGCGTCCTCCTGACCCAGAGTGGGAGTCTTTTGGCAACATATGGCGGTCTTCTGGCCCTGTGTCCAAGATGGCCGGTGGTGAGAGTGGGGCTGAGTGTACACCCGGGTGATAGGTGGCTGCAAGTAGGTCCCGGCTGGGCATGTTCCGGAGGCAGCAACAGCAGGAACGATGACATCGTGGCCCAACATGGGAAGAGTGAATGGTGAGGGTGGCCCCCCCAGTATCTGTGGCAGTAACCAGATCAGGAGCTGAGGTCACCCGGACAGCAAGCTAAGCAGAGGAGAGTGGGACCCCAGCAAGCACTCATCAAAGACTGTTAAACTTTTTTTTTCTGGTTTATATTAAGAAGGACTTTAATGTCAACAAATACATTATTTCTTTATTTTCTACTTATTCTACAAATGCTTAACTTTTAAAGTTTGTTTCTTTTGTTACTTTGTACTTGAGTTTTTTGTGGCGCCATGTGTGGGTGACATTATACATTTTTCACCACACGCCCATACTTCTGTACTTGAATACATGTGACAATAAATCTAAATCTAAATTATACATGAAAATAGGAACATCCTCTTTCATAGTAACCCCATGAAATTTTTTTATTTCATGAAAACTGGTTTAACCTCAGCAACAAAACCAAATTGCTGACATCATAACTCATTGGGGGAATCAATAAAGTATATTCCTGAGAAATGTGGCCATGTTGACTCCAAATATAAGTTTCATTCCTCATTGAGTCATGCAGTTCATTAATTTGTCATTGTAATAAAAACACAAATGAAGACAAGTTATAGTCTCAGAACTCCAAGGAAATTTTTGCCATTTTGTTTTCCTGCGTCAGCTGGAAACCCTTAAATCTGCTAAGGTTAGGGTTAGGGTTAGTCAATAGTCAATGGACCAATCATGTCTGAATTCTTTGTCTGACCAATCCCAAGCTAATTTTATGCCCCCACTCTCGCAATATCTTGTATCAGTCTCAAACTAATCCCACTACCCCAGCCTCTCCCTATGGCCCTGCATCAATCCCAAATGGATCCCAGTTCTCTATGCTCTCCTTATGGCCCTGTAATCAATCCTCATCTCATCCCACTGTTCCATCCTCTCCTTGTAGCCCTGTATCAATCCCAAACTAATCCTACTAGCCTGCTTTCTCCCCATAGTCCTGCACCAATCCCCAAACTAATCTCATTGCCACACTGTCACTGTAGCCTTGTATCAGTCCCCAAAATAATCCTACTATCGTCCTCTCTTTCTATAATCTTGGATCAATCCCAAATTAATCCTACTCTTCCAACATGATCCCCAAAGCCCTGTATCAATCTCTATCTGTTTCCCATCGCTACTGCTATCCAGAGCTGATATGTCTCTATGGTTCTCAGCTGGCACTTAAACTGCGCTCAGAACTCAAACACTAATTCAAGAGAAACATGGAATGCTGGCCTTTATCTCAAGAAAGCTTGAATACAAAGAGTAAAATTATTATCACAGCTGGACTGAGCTCTGGTTATATTCCAATCAGAAATTATTGGATTCAGTTTAGATTAGATTACTTACAGTATGGACACAGGCCCTTGGGCCCAACCAGTCCACACCGACCCGCCGAAGCGCAACCCACCCATACCCCTACATTTACCCCTTTAACCTAACACTACGGGCAATTTAGCATGGCCAATTCACCTGACCCGCACATCTTTGGACTGTGGGAGGAAACCGGAACACCCGGAGGAAACCCACGCATACATGGGAAGAATGTGCAAACTCCACACAGTCAGTCGTCTGAGTCGGGAATTGAACCCGGGTCTCTGGCGCTGTGAGGCAGCAGTGCTAACCACTGTGCCACTGTGCCGCCCACATGTTCCATCCTCTCCTTGTAGCTCTGTTCTGGACACTACGCCTTGGGAGGACTATATCGGCACTGGAGGGGGTGTAGTGTGCATTCAAAATAATATTGAGGGCAAAATGGTTGTTGTACAGTATTGGTGGTTCTGGAACCCAGGTGGGGTAAAGGAGTTAAGATACAGATCAGCCATGAGTGGAACAACGGGCTTGAAGGACTGAAAGGCTATCCTCTTGTTTCGCGTTCCTTACTGTGTGGGCTAGCTGGTGTTTAGTATAGTTTCTCAGTAAGACTTTACTCTTATCCTCAATAAAATCCAAGATGTGAATGGCCTATACTTTATTGATCAAGGAAATCTGTCACTGAACCCTTAAAATTTCTCTTCTCAAACACGCACCACATCCTTCAATGACACAGATATCCCCAACCTTTGTTTTCACCTCAGAATATTTCTCTGAGCTTCTTCCCATCAACTTAAATCATATCAGCTCCCTATCTATTCCATGAACTTATCTACGTCTTCCTGTACATTCCTCTTTTCCCATATGGGTTGATGCCACACTATGAGCTTGGACTCTTTGCAGATTGATTGAGTAGAAGGCAAAGTGAAGGATTATCTTTAGGCCTGGATTTCAAAGTAACTCCATTAGTTGTACATTGAAACTAAATCCTCCTGTAAATGGTAATTACAGATATATCAGGCTTTGACATTAGGTAAGGACTAAATTATCTTCTTCATGTGTTCATGCCTGTGTTTACTCTATATTTTCCAAAGAACAATGTCATTTAATCTCGTTTAGTCTAGTGTAGAATGATCTAACTCCACCCACACTGTTGTTTATACCCAGTGATGTGTAGCTCTGAGACATCATCGCAAGGTTACTCCAAGTGCCCAAAGTCCTTACATAGCAACATTCACCCACATCCTTTGCAAAATCTGATTATATTTCTAATGTTAATAAATTGTAATATCACACACCCTCAGAATCCAGTTCCAAATCTGATGACAGAAATGGGCTAATCACCAGGACACACCAATCTAAACCTTCCCTGTCATTCAAACAGGACCCATTATTTCTCGCCACCTCGTTCTCCATCAATCAATCAGCATTTTTATCAGACTGGAACAGGCTTCACTTGAAACACCTCAGAAGGCTTTTGACAATCTATACACTCAAAATGCTTTAGCCATTCGCATCAAATAAGATGGGTCACTTCTTCAAAAAAAACCTCCATCAACAGAAATTGTACCACGGAATTGTCCAAGAGTCCATAGGGGAAAAAATGAATTTAAGTGGTGTTGTGAGATGTTTGACATTCAAGCCTTTGTTTATCAGCAGAATATCTGACATATTTCCAAAGGGTCTACTGCACTGAAGTGGGAGTTGAACCGAGATGCTGAGCTGAAGAGGAGTTTAAAACTATGATCTATTCACATGGAAGTCAAAACACTGCCATGAAGTCAAGCTGATGAGAAGGTTGAGGGAGGAGAAATTCCACAGTTCTTGCAAGAGAATGACTCAGTGGTTGGATCCTGATTTTGACACAATGGAAATACAAGGGGGACTAATTGCTGAGGAAACAAATTACGTTAATTAGGAATTGCAAACATTAGCTTGATTGTTTTCACTGTGTTTGTGTAGTCAACAACAGCTTTAAACACCATCTGTGACTATTCATGACATTGAGCTTTAGAACCAGTGTTTGGAAGCATTCCAGACTGAGATTTTTGTTAAACACAATCTCAGCAATCGCTCTTCATCTTCCTGTCACCATTAGCTTTAAATGCAGTCGAGTTTAGCTGGTCTTTTGTGTTGAGTCATTATTCATGTAATAAAACCAACTTGCAGCAAACGCTATATAATAAGACAATTGGCACTTTATTGTAAATGCATATTGTGACATTTGTTCAGCTTCATCTGACTCACCAGCATCAAACTACATCCCTTCCAATCAGAGTGGTTCTATTGTCTTTTAATGAAGGCACAATATGTTCTAAACATTCTATCACAAAGTTCATCATCACCGTTTTGATGAGAACTTCACTTCCCAGGCTGTCAGTAATTATCTGGGGTAAGATTTGAGATCTTTTGTCAATTTCTTCGACACAAAGTTAGCACCATGACAGCCCATGAGAGATCCTGTTGCCAGATTAATCCTCACAGGTTTGAGGTATTCTTCATCTATATTTCTAGCCCAAGCTACCATAAGTCACTGGGAGAAGTCATCGCTAATTGGAGTCATAGCTGCACATAGGGAAATAGTTGTGGTTGTTGGAGGTCAGTCATTTCAGCTCCAAAACATCTCTGCAGGGTAGTGTCCCAGGCTGAACCATCTTCAGCTGTTTCATCAACGACCTTCCCCCCATCCTAAGAAGGATGTTCACTGATGATTACACAATGTTCAGTACCATTCACTACTCTTCAGATACTGAAGCAGTCCATGTTCAAATGCAGCAAGAACTAACTTGAGCTGATAAGTGGCAAGTAACATTTGCATAACTCAAAGGGCGACATGGTGGCTCAGTAGCTAGCACTGCTGCCTCACAGCGCCAGGAACCCAGGTTCAATTCCAGCCTCGGGTGACTGTCTGTGTGGAGTTTGCACATTCTCCCCATGTCTGCATGGGTTTCCTCCGGGTGCTCTGGTTTCCTCCCACAATCCAAAGATGTGCAGGTCAGGTGAATTGGCCATGCTAAATTGCCCATAGTGTTAGGTGCATTAGTCAGAGGGAAATGGGTCTGGGTGAATTACTCTTCAGAGGGTTGGTGTGGACTTGTTGGGCCGAAGGGCCTCTTCCCACACTGTAGGGAGTCTAATCTAAAAGTGCCAAGTAATGACCATCTCCAACAAAACAGGATCTAGCCAGCATCCTGTATTCAAAAGAATTATCATCATTGAATCCCCCACTATCAATATCCTAAGGGCAGAAACTGACTTGGAAACAAAAATAGAAGTTGCTGGAAAAGCTCAGCAGGTCTGGTAGCATCTGTGAAGATAAATCAAAGCTAACTTCTGAGGAAGGGTCAGCAGATCCGAAATGTTAGCTTTGGTTTCTCTTCACAGATGCTGTCAGATCTGATGACCTTTTCTAGCAACTTCTGGTTTTGTTTCTGATTTACAGCATCTGCAGTTCTTTCTTTTTTAGAAACTGAACTAGGCCAGTCATGTAACTATAGTGACTGCAAGCGTCAATCAGAGGCTAGGAATCCAGCAGCGATGACTCTACCTTCTGACTCCTGTCCACCAAGGCACAAATCAGGATTGAGATGGAATACTCCCCACTTGCCTGGATGGGTGCAGCTTGAATACCACTTAGGGGGCTTGACTCTATTCAGCACCAAAGTAGCCCACTTGATTGGCAACACCGACATGAACATCCACTCCCTTCACCACTGGCGCTCAGTAGCAGCAGTGTGTACTATCGACAAGGGGCACTGCAGGAATTTATCAAAGATCCTTAGCCAACATCTTCCAAACCCACAAGCATTTCCATCTCGAAAGACAAGGGTAGCAGATACACGGGAACATCACTACCTGCAAATTCCCCTCCAGGCCAATTCCCATCCTGACTTGGAAATTCCTTTAATGTCACTTGGTCAAAATCCTCGAACTTCCTCCCGAACGGTATTGTACACGTACTGCAATAGTTCAAGATGGCCTCTCATTGCCACCTTCTCAGACAGCAGCAACCACATCCTGCCATTTAACTAAAAATGGGTGTTTCAGTGGCTGATGCTTGTCCTGACATCATCCTGTAACAGCAACCAGGAGGATGAAATTTCAAGCACTGCTTCGAGTGATATTCTCTGTTCAAAGGGGTGTTCATTCATAAAATCCCTACAGTGTGGAAACAGGCCATTTGGCCCAACACATCCCCACGGAAGAGTAACCCACGCAGAGCCATTCCGCTATCCTATTACTCTATATTTCCCCTGACTAACTCATCAAACCTACACATCCCTGAACACTAGGGCAATTTAGCATGGCCAATTCACCTGATCTGCACATCTTTGGATTGTGGGAGGAAACCGGAGCACCCATAGGAAACCCATGCAGACACGGGGAGAATGTGCAAACTCCACCCAGACAGTCACCCGAGGCTGGAATTGAACCTGGGTCCCTGGTGCTGTGAGGCAGCAGTGCTAACCACTGGGCCACCATGCCACCCACTGACACTCATTTGTTGCTATTTTTGTGAAGACAACTTTCCGCATCAAGAATCATAATCAGAGATTTACCCCACAGAATGAGACCACTTGGCCCTTCATATCTCTCATGGCTCGCAGGAATGATCAGCCCAATCCCAGGCCTTGTTCCTTGTCTGTAATTTGTAGGCACTTAAAGTGCACATTTTGATGTTTACTTAAAACATGACAAAGATGTCTCTATCACCTTTTCAGGCAGTGATTTCGGGATCCCTATCACACTCTGGGTGAAAATGTTATTTTTCAAATCCCCTCAAGCTCCTGTTCCTCTAACTCTCAATCTTTATTTACTGGTAATGGATCCCTCTGCCTAGAGGAATAGGCTATTCCTATGCCCATTCTCTGGATTCATCATAAATGTTAAATAAATCTTCCTTCAGTCTCCTTTATTCCAAATTGAGAAAAAGGCCAAACCATCCAATCATACCTTCCTACTAAATTTCCCTGATCCAGTCAATATTCTCATCAATCATGCTTTTACTCTCTACAGTACAATCACATCTTTTCTATATTGTAGTGACCAGAACTGCATACAATGTCGAGCTATAGTCTATATTTCTCATTTTCTCACTCAGGTCTTTTGTTCTATTCCTTAGCCAATAAAAGCAAATGTCCAATCACCTTCTTAAGCACCATGCCAACTTTTCCTGCGACCTATGGATCTGACTTCCTGTTCTTCCACAATTCTCAATACCCAGCCAGTAATTGTCTATCTCCCAATTTGTTAGCCTTCCCCAAATGCATTGCCTTACACATCTCCAAATTCCATTTGCCTTTGTCTCCATCATACTATTGATCTTCCTGTAGTCTACAGCTTTCCTCCTCACTGTCAACAATAGCACCAATTGCTATCTCTCAATTATTCTCCCATGTTCAAACCAAGGTTATTGATGCATACTACAAACAATGCAGAAATCACAAACCGATAGAAACCTCGTGAAGCAGCTTTCCATTTACAAAATGAACAGCTGACCATAATCTTCATGAAGGGATTTTGCTCGAAACATCGATTTTCCTGCTCCTCGGATGCTGCCTGACCTGCTGTGCTTTACCAGCACCACTCTGATCTCCAGCATCTGCAGTACCCACTTCCGCCACAATCTCTTGCTTCCTGTCCTTGAACAAATTTTGAATTGAACTTGAACCTAGTTAGAAACATAGAAAATAGGAGCAGGAGTAGGCCGTTTGGCCCTTCAGGCCTGCACCACCATTAAATATGATCATGCCTGATCATCCTACTCAGTCCCCTGTTCCCACTTTCTCCCCATACCTTTTGATCCCTTTAGCCCTAAAAATTATATCTAACTCCTTCTTGAAAAGTTTTGGCCTTAGCCACTTTCTGCGGCAGAGAATTCCATCAACTCACCACGCTTTAGTAAAGACATTTCTCCTCTTCCCAGTCCTGAATCGTCAATTCCATATTCTTAAACAGTAACTCTGGTTCTGGTCAATCTAGTCATAGGGAAAATCTTTCCTGCATTTATCCTGTCTAGTACTGTTAGAATGTTCTAGTTACTATGTGTTCTCCCATCATTCTTCTAAACTCCAGGAAATATAGTTTTAACTGATCCAGTCTCTCTTCATAGTTCAGTCCTGCCATCCCAGGAATCAGTCTGGTAAACTTTTGTGCACTCCCTTCATAGCTAGATTATCCCTCCTCAGATAAGGAGACTAAACTGCACACAGTACTCCAGGAGTGGTTTCACCAAGACCATTACAGCAAGACATCCATGCTCCTGTATTCCTGTGAAGGCCAATATACCATTTGCCTCTTCACCACCTGCTGTACCTGCACACGACATTTCTATGCTGTTAACTCATGAAATGTGGGCATCACTGGTTGTACCATATTTATTGCCCATCCCTAGTTACCCTGGTGATAAGCTGCTTTCTTAACCAGCTACAGTTCCTATGCTGTAGATAATCTACAATATCATTAGGGAGGAAATTCCAGGACTTTGACCCAATGATAGTGAAGGAACAGTGATATACTTCAAAGTCAGTGAGTGGCTTGAAGGGGACTTTATAGTTGGTATCTGCTGCCCTTGTCCTTCTAGATGGAAATGGTTGTGAGCTTGGTGATGCTGTCTGAGGATCTTTGGTGAATTTCTGCAGTGCATCTTGTAGATACTACACACACTGCTACTAAGTGTCAGTGGTGGAGGAAGTGGATGTTTGTGTATGTGGTGCCAATCAAGCAGACTGCTTTGTCCTGGATGGTGTCACGCTTCTTGAGTGTTGATGGAGCTGCCCCCATCCAGGCAAATGGGGAAGTATTCCATCACACTCCTGACTTGTGCCTTGTTGATGGTGAACAGGCTTTGTGGAGTCAGGAGCTGAGTTACTCACTGCAGGACGTTTAACCTCTGACCTGCTCTTGTAGCCATGTGTTTATGTGGTGAGTCCAGTTGATTGCTGATCAATGGTAGCCCTCATGATGATGATAGTGGGTTCAACACTATCAACATCGTGAGGGTTGATGATGACAGGAATGGTGATGACATTGAATATCAAGGGCGATGATTAGATTGTCTTATTGGAGGTAGTCACTGCCTGGTATTAGTGTGGTGCAAATATTACAAATGGTTTACAAGGACACCTAGATCTTGTTACACCTCCCCTTTCCTCAAACTGTTGCCATCCAGATAACAAACTGCCTCCCCGTTTTTGCTACCAAAGTGGATAGCCACACATTTATCCATATATATTATGTATTTGCCTATTCATTCAGGCTGTCCAAAGCATATTGAAGCATCATTGACAGATGTCAGAGGTAGTTTCTTTACTCAGAGAGTAGTAAGGATATGGAATGCTTTGCCTGCAACGGTAGTAGATTCGCCAACTTTAAGTACATTTAAGTCATCATTGGACAAGCATATCGACGTACGTGGAATAGTGTAGGTTAGATGGGCTTCAGATTGGTATGACAGGTCGGCGCAACATCGAGGGCCGAAGGGCCTGTACTGCGCTGTAATGTTCTATGTTCTATGTTCTATCCTTTTCACAGCCTTATGTTGCCTGCAAACTGAGAGAAATTACATTTACTTCCCTCATCTAAATCATTAATATATATTATGAATAGTTGGAGTCCAAGCACTGATCCCCACTAACTGTAGCCTACTGCTTACTGTCTGTCACTCAGAAAAAGCCCCGTCTATTCCTACTGTTTGAATTCACCTTTGAGACCATGTCAAAAGTCTTGCTATAATTCATCAAATGCACTACTCCCACTACTCCTTGTTACCCCCTCCAGAAAGTCAATCAATTAATCAGATGCAGCCCTTTCTAAACAAAGAAACTGCCTTCCCTTAACAAATCCAGGTTGTTTTTACTTCATTGTCTCTTCCTCAATGAAGATTTGTCTTGTCACTTCAATATTTTCCGATAATTTTCCCACCACATGGCTTAGGCTGACTGTTGTGTAATGATTGGCTTGATTCCTTTCTTCCTTTTTGAACAATTCCTGAACATCCAAGCAACTTTAACCTGCAAATTCCCTGAGGACTTCATGGGGGTAGAGCACTTTCTGAATCTAACGTCCAAACAGCGTCAGGGATTTGGAACAAGTGGGATTTGTCTGGTCAGCATTTATCCAGCTGAGATTATAACTAACAAGTGGGCGGCACGGTGGCACAGTGGTCAGCACTGCTGCCTCACAGCGCCAGGGACCCGGGTTCAATTCCTGCCTCAGGCAACTGTCTGTGTGGAGTTTGCACGTTCTCCCGTGTCTGCGTGGGTTTGCTCCAGTTTCCTCCCACAATCCAAAGACGTGCAGGTTAGGTGAATTGGCCATGCTAAGTTGCCCGTAGTGTTAGTGGAATGGGTCTGGGTAGGTTGCTCTTTAGAGGGTCAGTGTGGACTTGTTGGGCCAAAGGGCCTGTTTCCACACTGTAAGTATTCTAATCTAAAAAAAAATTAGAATCCAAATTAAAACTGTAAAGAAAACTACAAGCTGGTTAATATAAACAGACTGGCTGTGACAGTTAACTTTCTTTCAACTGAAAGTGTCTGTCTCAATAATTATCAATTATTTTGCTCAAAAACTGCATGAATTTATGTAAAAACCTGTTATTTCACTTTTTAGATTGGAATCAATCTAAACATCAGGTCATAGACAGAGAACACAGGGGGCTAATACCTTCAACATATTGACTAGCTATCACCATTGTTAACAGCTAACCCAAGAATGCAACTTTAAAAAAAAGGGTTTTGTGATTTACACATGAAAGAAGTGAAACTATCACTGTATTCTAACAGATGAAAGGCTTAACAGACAATTAATTCTTCAATGTATAATTTCAATTACATCACACTGAAAATTTTTGCTATAAATTCTGTTACGATCGAGCCCTCCACAATCACCTGATGAAGGAGCGTTGCTCCGAAAGCTAGTGTGCTTCCAATTAAACCTGTTGGACTATAACCTGATGTTGTGTGATTTTTAACTTTGTACACCCCAGTCCAACACCGGCATCTCCGAATCACAATTATTTTGCAGTTGTAATTTGGTGCAAGTCAGAACTTCTGTATACCAGTAGACAGGGTTGACAAGAGTATGGAGCAAAATAACCAGGGAATAGAGTGTGTTAAAGACCAGCTGCTGAGGTGGAAATTGGTGCAACTGGGAATCTGTACAGTTGAGAAAAGAAATTGCTGATTTTTATTGTTTTTTTTATTTCACCTATCAAAGCTAACAAGGTCTATTCTATTTTCTCCCAGTTAAGAGATTATTACTTGTTTTCTAATTTATGAATAGCCAAAGTCTTTTCTACGGGGTAGGGGAGTCCAAAACTAGAGGGCATAGGCTTAAGGTGAGAGGGGAAAGATTTAAAAGTGACCTCAGGAACAACATTTTCATGCAGAAGGTGATGAGTGTGTGGAATAAGCAGCCAGAGAAAGTGATATATAAATAAGATTGGGCCAAATGCTGGCAAATGGGACGAGGTCAGTTTAGGATTTCTGGGCCACATGGAGGAGTTGGACCAAAGGATGTGTTTCAGTGCTGTATATCTCTATGACTTTATGACTCTATAATCAAATCAATAAGGTTAGATAGACATGTTTGGATTAGTAGACTGTCCTGACTGCAAACTTGGAAATCTGTGGAATGTATCACAATCTTGGACAACCATATCAAAGTCCACAGCATAGAAAAAGGTTTTTCGGCCCATCAAGTCTGTGACAGTCAAAAACAGCCACCAAACTAATCTAATCCCAATTTCCAGTAGTTGCCCCACAGCCTTGTATGCCTAGGCATCATAATGTACATCTAAATGTTTCTTAAATGTTAAGATCAATGGAACTGATGGAATGTATTGCAAGGGGAATGTAATAAAAACACTTTATAGCAGCTGTACAGGGCCTTGTCAGCGGAAAGTGCTGGAATAAATTATTAAGGAAGTGTTAATGAGGCCTATATAGAGTGAACAAATTATTTTTAAAAAGTCAATAAATGTTCCATTGCTGTCTTTCTCTCTAATTTCTCATTGGCAGTTTGAATGAATGGACATTTTTGAAAACAAAATCTGGAGTAGGTTAGGAACAGATCTTTAAAAAATTAAAGTTCCATGAAATTTATCAAATCGCAATTTGACATGTATTAATACAGTAATTAATTACAGAGACTACAGATGGCCAAACCCTGAATTGAGCAAATTTTGACAATCTTATGGTGATTAATCATATTCAACTGCCTCTCACATTTTTTTGAATTTGGTGCTGCCACAGTTTATTCTGAAGCCGAGAACGATCACCTGAACAGAGGATAATGATGTGGAGGTGCTGCTGTTGGACTGGGGTGGACAAAGCTAAAAATCCCACAACACCAGGTTATAGTCCATCAGGTTTATTTGGAAGTACAAACTTTGGGAGCGCTGCTCCTTCATCAGCTAGCTAGTGATAAGAACAGTGACTGTGACATTGACTCTGAGCAAAAGAGATTTATCAGGAAATAGAGTCATAGAGTCACAGAGATGTACAGCATGGAAACAGACCCTTCGGTCCAACTCATCCATGCTGACCAGATATCCCAACCCAATCTTGTCCTACCTGCCAGCACCCGGCCCATATCCCTTCAAACCCTTCCTATTCATATACCCATCCAAATGCCTTTTAAATGTTGCAATTGTACCAGCCTCCACCACTTCCTCTGGCAGCTCATTCCACACACGTACCACCCTCTGCGTGAAAAAGTTGCCCCTTAGGTCTCTTTTTTATCTTTCCCCTCTCACCCTAAACCTATGCCCTCTAGTTCTGGACTCCCCGACCCCAGGGAAAAGACTTTGCCTATTTACCCTATCCATGTCCCTCATAATTTTGTAAACCTCTATAAGGTCACCCCTCAGCCTCTGACGCTCCAAGGAAAACAGCCCCAGCCTGTTTAGCCTCTCCCTATAGCTCAAATCCTCCAACCCTGGCAACATCCAGGATTGCCAGGGTTGGAGGCAAGGTGGCACAGTGGTTAGCACTGCTGCCTCACAGCACCAGAGACCCGGGTTCAATTCCCACCTCAGGCGACTGACTGTGTGGAGTTTGCACGTTCTCTGCGTGAGTTTCCTCCGGGTGCTCCGGTTTCCTCCCACAGTCCAAAGATGTGCAGGTCAGGTGAATTGGCCATGCTAAATTGCCAGTAGTGTTAGGTAAGGGGTAAATGTAGGGGTATGGGTGGGTTGCGCTTCGGCGGGTCGGTGTGGACTTGTTGGGCCGAAGGGCCTGTTTCCACACTGTAATGTAATCTGTAATCTGTAAAAACACCCTTGTAAATCTTTTCTAAATCCTTTCAGGTTTCACAACATCTTTCCAATAGGAAGGAGACCAGAATTGCACACAATATTCCAAAAGTGGTCTAACCAATGTCCTGTATAGCCGCAACATGACCTCCCAATTCCTGTACTCAATACCCTGACCAATAAAGGAAAGCATACCAAACACCTTCTTCACTATCCTATCTACCTGTGACTCCACTTTCAAGGAGCTATGAACCTGCACTCCAAGGTCTCTTTCTTTAGCAACACTCCCTAGGACATTCAGTGTATAAGTCCTGCTAGGATTTGCTTTCTCAAAATGCAGCACCTCGCATTTATCTGAATTAAATTCCATCTGTCACTTCTCAGCCCATTGGCCCATCTGATCAAGATCCCGTTGTAATCTGAGGTAACCTTCTTCGCTGGCCATACACCTCCAATTTTTGGTGTCATCTGCAAACTTACTAACTGTACCTTTTATGTACACATCCAAATCATTTATATAAATGATGAAAAGTAGAGGGCCCAGCACCGATCCTTGTGGCACTCCACTGGTCCCAGGCCTCCAGTCTGAAAAACAACACTCTACCACCACCCTCTGTCTTCTACCTTTGAGCCAGTTCTGTGCCCAAATGGCTAGTTCTCCCTGTATTCCATGAGATCTAATCTTGCTAATCAGTCTCCCATGGGGAGCTTTGTTGAACGCCTTATCGAAGACCATATCGACCATGTCCACCACTCTGCCCTCATCAATCCTCTTTGTTACTTCTTCAAAAAACTCAATCAAGTTTGTGAGACATGATTTCCCACGCACAAAGCCATGTTGACTATCCCTAATCAGTCCTTGACTTTCAAAATACATGTACATCCTGTCCCTCAGGAATCCCTCCAACAATTTGCCCACCACCGAGGTCAGGCTCACTGATCTATAGTTCCGTGGCTTGTCCTTACCACCCTTCTTAAACAGTGGCACCACGTTTGTCAACCTCCAGTCTTCCGGCACCTCACCTGTGACTATTGATGATACAAATATCTCAGCAAAGGGCCCAGCAATCACTTCCCTCGCTTCCCACAGAGTTCTCGGGTATACCTGATCAGGTCCTGGAGATTTATCCACTTTTATGTGTTTCAAGACATCCGGCACTTTCTCCTCTGTAATATGGACATTTTTCAAGGTGGCACCATCTATTTCCCTACATTCTATATCTTCCATGTCCTTTTCCACAGTAAACACTGATGCAAAATTCTGATAAATGATGTTGTTTAAATTAAATTATGCATACGAGGGTTATCATGGAATTTTTAAAGAAGTTTGTGGTGCAGTACTATTCCGTCATCTGAGATGAAAGCTCTGGATTCAAGCCCCACTCTGGGACTTGAGGTTCAAAATCAGTGTTCACAGCAAGGCCAGATGGATTTGTTACTCCTCCCAAAGCAGGCAGGAAGTGCAGGAGAGATTACTACTCAGCCACAGGACATAAAGGAGACTCTGCTGTTTGGGCCATTGCTCCAGACTGCAACATGATGGAAAAGTATGTGTTATCATAGTAACCCAGAGTCCCAGAGTAAATGGTAAACCACCACAAGGGAAATTTATATCAAATAATAATCTCTATCAGGCAAGTGTACAGGGAAATTGTTCAGTTGGTTTTTGGAGTCTTGTCATTTGAATCATGTGTTAATGAAATCCAGGAAATTGTTTTATCAAGAAATATTAATACCGATTGTCATCTCTTTAATGTTCAGGTGGAAAAGGGAATGAAGAGCTCCTTGGGTGAAGTAATGCTACAGGCTATCATTGCTTACTCTAGCACTTCAAGAAAGGAGTGGGTGCTGAACTGGCCTGGCCAAGTAGTGTTGGCATCTAGCATTGTATACTGGACTGCAGCTGTCTCAGCGGTGAGTAACCAGCCCTAACTCTGTATCGATTACCCTGTTTCGATACGCAAAGAAATGGAATGTTTACAGAATGATGACATGTCCAATTGTATAGATTAAATATATATGAATAAAGTATATTTTTGAAATAAAAAAAATATGTTCTTATCAGTTTAATCAGAGGGCCCACGCAGTCATTTGGGCTCCGCTGGCGTCTCAGCTCAATGTAATCGCACCAACCTGTGAATACGAATGATTACCCTGTTTCGATACGCAAAGAAATGGAATGTGTACAGAATGATGACATGTCCAATTGTATAGATTAAATATATATGAATAAAGTATATTTTTGAAATAAAAAAAACCCAGCCCTAACTCTCTCACCAGGTCAGTATCCAGTCCCTGTCCTCTCGCAGAGGCAGCAACCAGCCCTTGCTCTCTCACAGGGTCAATATCTAGCCTCTGCCCTGTCACTAAGTTAGTATCCAGTCCCTCTCACAGGGTCAGGTACTACCTTTTGCCCTCTCACAGGGTCAGGTACTACTTTTTGCCCCGTCACAGGGCCAGTAACCGGTTTTTGCCTTCACAGGGTCAGATACCAGTTTTTGCTCAGTCATTAGAGAACCACAGACTTGTTGACAGAGAGATGGTGCCGGTGAGGTATTTGACAGCAAGTGACTGTACTCATTAATGAGGGACCGAACTAGGCCTGGGATGTCCAGGAGCATAGTCAGGAGCAGAGATGTTATCAGAAGCTGTTTAAAAAGATGCAATTTTCTTTATGATTTGTACATGGGACATGGGTATTGCTGTCTAGGCTCAGCATTTATCACTGGATCCTAGTTGCCCTTGAAGGTGTTGGTGAGCTGCCTTCTTGAACTGCTGCAGTCCACGTGCTGTAGGTAGACCTGCAATGCTCTTAGGGAGGGAATTCCAGCATGGAATTCAGGATGGACATGACCCACCAACAGTAAAGGAACGCCAATATATTTCCCAGTCAGGATGGTGAGTAGCTTTGAGGGGAACTAGTGGGTGGTGGTATTCCCATATATTTGCTGCTCTTGTCCTTCTGGAAGTGCAGAATCACAGAATTGTCACAGTGCACAAGGAGGACATCCAGGCCAATAAATGTGCATGGGGTCCATGATCTAGTATCAACTCCTGTCTTTCCCCCATAACCCTGAGCACCATTCTGTCCAAACACCTATCCAATATCCTCTTACATGCCTCAATTGAACCTGCTTCCACCACATTTCCAGGCAGCATATTCCAGACCATAACGACTCACTGTGTAAGAAAGCTCTTCTCAGATCACTCTTGCTTCATTTGCACTTTAAATCTGCATCCTCTCATTCTTTTTCCATTACGAACAGAGACAGTTTCTGCCTTTGTACTCAATCCACCCTCATCATGGTTTTGAAAACCTCTATCAAATCACCTCTCAGCCTTGTTTACTCCCAACCTCTTCAATCTATCCTCATCACTGAAGTTTCTCATTCCTGAAACTTGTCTTGTAAAACACTTCTGAATTCTGCATTCCTATAATGTGGCATCTGCAACTGGTCATAATGTTCGAGCTGAGGTCTAACAAGTGTGGCAGGTGTGGGGAATGGTGGACGGCTGGGAATTTGAGGCTCTGATCAAGAAAAAGAAGGAGGCCTATCTTAGGTCTCGACAGCTGAGATCGAGTGAATCACTGGACGAGTATAAGAGCAGCTGGGAGGATATTCAAGAGGGCAAACAGGGAACGCAAGATAGCTTTGGCAAATAGGATTATGAAAAATCAAAACGGATTCTACAAATACATTAAGGGCAAAAGAGTAACTAGGGGGAGAATAGGGCTTCGTAAAGATCACCATGGTAGTCTATGTGTGGAACCACAGGAGATGGTGAGTATAAATGAGTTTTTGCAGTGCATCAAATAGATGGAGCACTCTGATACTCCTGTGCATTGGTGATAAAGGGATTGAATGTTGAATGTTTGTGGATGTGATGTCAATCAAGCAGGTTGCATTATTCTGAATGGTATCAAGCTTCTTGAGTGTTATTGGAGCTGCACTCATCCAAGCAAGTGGGAAGTATTTCATCACACTCCTGAATTGTGGACAGGTATTGCGGTGTCAGGAATCACGTTACCTGCTGCAGTATGTTATGGACCGAGCCAGACCCTCTCAAAGCATTTTTAAGAAGGTAGCCCAGACCCTAATTGTTTTAGTTGGTTTAGGCAGTTGTAAGGTACATATCCCAGCTGGTCAAACCACTCAGCTTTAAGGAAAACAGAAATTATGTACACACCACCAAATGAAACACAAGCAAAAGAAAACCGAATTTAGAAAAACAACTATTTGAAAACCCAACCGACATAATATACCCGCAACTTAACAAAGGAGCTCCTCCAATTTCCTGCATCCCCATGAACACACCCCTTGGCAAAAAAAAAGTAAGTTCAAACACAGGTTTTTACAGGAGACATGTTAGAGAGAGAGAGAGAGAGAGTCAGCCAGAAACCTCTGTTGAATCAGGGAACCTTTTTATTCCCCCAGCAGCTGCCTTTGACCAGCAGCTTCCAAGAGACTACTTGCTGAAACCAAACCAAACCATTTTTTAAAAAACCCTGAATTGGGAGAATTGGCCACTCCCCTTTCATTCTAGAAGTTTGTAAACAAAAACCTAAATACCCTTTTCCCTGATTGTTTGTTAGGCCATATCTGTTAGCCATTAGCAAAGTCCCTAACCCAGACAAATTGGAACCTCTGCCTTTTACAACCCCTTTTGAAAAAAACCAGGACAACATAACCTTGTTAAAGGAGCAACATCGTCACACCTCCCCCCCCCCCCTTAAAAAAAGAACCATCAATATCCATAGATGCCTTCATTTTAAAACCCCTTAATCTTACACTGTTGGTGGAAATTGGAATTGCCAGGCATTTGTGTGCTGTGAATGTTACTTGCCACTTTTCAAGCCAAAGGAGAAAGTGAGGACTGCAGATGCTGGAGATCAGAGCTGAAAATGGAAGAAGGGCTCATGCCCGAAACGTCGACTCTCCTGCTCCTTGGATGCTGCCTGACCTGCTGCGCTTTTCCAGCAACACATTTTCAGCACTTTTCAAGCCAAGCTTGGAAAAGTGCAAGTCATGGTACCACTCACAGTGAAATTGCCTCAAGCAATAGAGGGAATTTAATGCCCTCCCTCAGGCACATTTGGACAGTTGGAGGTTCAATTGCTAATCAATTGGATGAGAGGATACTGTGTGGAGACCCTAATTAATTCGGGGACAGGAAGGTTCATACACTGCCCTCCCATCCCAGTGCTAACTGAGGAACTAAAGCCCATGTAAGGACTTCATCATACACCGACTGGCATTCAGACTCGGCCTGCTGGGACTGTGTTCACCTTGCGTATGGTCTTCCAGAGGAGGTCCTTCATTGCAAGGAACTCAAGGTAATAAGGCATGGGCAATAAATGCTATTCAGCCATAACTGCATCACATGAAAGAAAAAGAAAACCAAAATGTGTATTCTAACACTTCAGGAAGAGGCTGTAAACAGAAGGCTGATGACTGACCAAACAGAGAACTCAAAATGGTGAAAGGCCTTGATGGAGTGGGTACAGAGAGAATTCATGGCAGAAGTGGGTACTGCAGATGCTGGAGATTAGAGTCAAGATTAGAGTGGTGCAGGAAAAGCACAGCAGGTCAGACAACATCCGAGGAGCAGGAAAATCGATGTTTTGGGCAAAAGCCCTTCATTAGGAATGAGGCTGGAAGCCTCAGGGGTGGAGAGAAAAATACAAGGGGGCTGGGGAGAAGGCAGCCAATAGGTGGATGGAGGTGGGGACAAAGGTGATAGGTCAGAGGGGAGGGTGGAGCGGATAGATGGGAAGGAAGATTGGCAGGTAGGACAGATCATGAGGATGGTGCTGAAGTGGAAGTGTGGAGCTGGGGTGAGGTGGGGGAAGGGGAAATGAGGAAACTGGTGAAGTCCACATTGATGCCCTGGGGATGAAGTGTTCCGAGTCGGAAGATGAGACATTCTTTCTCCACGCATCGAGTGGTGAGGGAGTGGTGGTGGAGGAGGCCCAGGACCTGCATGTCCTCGACAGAGTGGGAGGGGGAGTTGAAATGTTCAGCCACGGGCAGTGAGGTTGATTGGTGCGGGTGTCCCAGAGATGTTCTCTGAAGCGCTCTGCAAGTAGGCATCCAGTCTCCCCAGAGTAGAGGAGACCACATCGGGAGCAACGGATATAGTAAATAGCATGTGTGGAAGTGCAGGTGAAACTTTGATGGTTGTGGATGGCTCCTTTGGGGCCTTGGATGGAGGTGAGGGGGGAGGTGTGGGCACAGGTTTTGCAATTCCTGCAGTGGCAGGGGAGGGTGCCAGGAGGGGAGGGTGGGTTGTTGAGGGCGTGGACCTGACTAGGTAGTCATGGAGGGAATGGTCTTTGCAGAAAGTGGATAGGGGTGGGGAGAGAAATATAGGGCTCCATTTGTAGCTGGTCGAAATGTGAGATTTATGTGGAGGTTGGTGGGGTAGAAGATGAGGACTGGGGGGGTTCTGTCCTTGTTGCGGGTGGAGGGGTGGGGTTCGAGGGCAGTGGTGGAGGGCATCATCAAACATGTGGGAGGGGAAATTGCGATATTTAAAGAAGGAGGCCATTTGTTGTATTCTGTAGTGGAACTGGTCCTCCTGGGAGCAGATGTGGCGAGGCGGAGGAATTGGGAATATGGGATAGCATTTTTGCAGGAGGTAGGGTGGGAGGAGGTGTAATCCAGGTAGCTGAGGGAGTCAGTATTGAGTCGGTCATCATTGATGCAGATGGAGAGGTCCAGGAATGCACAGAGACAATGCATCCTATTGTGGGGAAAAGCACAATGAGACTCCATCAGTATTAGAGAGTCCCCAAAAAATCCGTGGAATTCAAGATTATAGAGAGTGAATAAATTCCCTGCATTTAAAGAGAAGTCAGACAAGCATTTGAGCAAGAAGAGAATAGATGGTTACACTGTTAGATTTAGAGAAAAGACTGGAAAAGGTGTAGTGAGGAAAGACACGGAGGTAGATTGATCAGGCAAAATGGCCTTTTTCTGTGTCCTATGTCCTAGGTAACCTTAGGATATCAAAGAAATAGGTGCCCCTAATTATAATCTTCCAAAATTCTCAATTTAGGAACCATACTTGGCGATTCAGAAATTGGTTGTGTTGCTCTGCTCCATAAGAGAAGATAGGAGGGGAACCATAGTTGGCCTAGCTTCTGTTATTAGGAACTAACTCATCATTGGGATGACTGAACTCTCTGAAGATATTCAGCTAAGCAGAGAGGGTCAGCATGGGTTTGTAAAGGGTAGGTCAGGTCTGTGTTAAAGTTTTAAAAAGGTGACTAAAACTCTCAATGGAGAGATGTCCAGAGATGCTGTTTACGTAGAATTCCAGAAAGTATTTTGTATTTCTAAAGAAACCGTTGACTGTAAGTGAAACTTGTGGAATTGAAATATTCATACTGTAACTGAGAACATTAACAGATAATCTTGCAAATTAACATGCCCATGAAGCCTATCAGTATGCTCATCACAGTTCCCAACATTTATAAGTTTTGTAAAATTAAAATTGTGGCCATCACACTCACATTTGTTGAATTTTTAAAAATCAGGAAAAGTACTGGTGCTAATTCTGACCTTGGAGTCATTGAACCCCACTGTATACCTATCTCCAGTCCAAAACAAATCTTACCACTATTCTGTTTCTCTGTTAGGCAATTTCTTCTGAATCTAGATCAGTTCCATTTATTCCACAGTCTTTGATTCTGTTGGTAAGCGTTGACTGTGGCACTTTATCAAAGGCCTTTTGGAAGTCCATATACATGTTGCCAACCATATTCCTCTCATTTGTTACTTTATTAAAAAATCCAATAGTTTCATTTTTGAAAACTTCAAGAATTTGATTCCCTGATGTATATGCTTTTGGGTATTGTTTACTTGAGAGCAATTGTGTCTCCTTCTGCACCAGTTCCCAGCCCATGTCAAGGGATCGGTCAGTCCACCAAATCTAGCTGTAGGTCAATCTGTGCACTTGTAGCTCATGTCCCCATATAGAGAGACAGCAACACACAGGGCAGTGCCAACATCTCTCAATTGTATTACAACAGCAGGCAAGTGCCAATGGGAAACGGCAAGAACATTTGAAAGTCATTTTACTTTTTTGAAGAATCAAAATCCAATGCACCACCACTGGTGCGGTATCATCATTACTGGGTCAGTATCACTGTCACTGGGTCAGTGTCACTATCACTGATTCAGTATCACTGTCATTGGGTCAATATCACTGTCATTGGGTCAATATCACTGTCATTGGTGTGGTGCTGGAAAAGCACAGCAGGTCAGGCAGCGTTCGAGGAGCAGGAGAATCGACGTTTCAAGAAAGAGCCCTTCATCATGTTTCTCCTGCTCCTCAGATGCTGCCTGACCGGCTGTGTTTTTCCAGCTCCCCACTCTTGACTCTGATCTCCAGCATCTGCAGTCCTCACTTTCTCCCAGTTGATTTTAACCATCGCTGTCATTCGGTCTATATCCAGGAACGCCCTTCCATAGGTGTATCTACCACAAAAAGACTGCATCAGTTCAAGAAGGCAGCTCACCAGCACTTTCCTCAGGGCAACTAGGGATTTATAATCAATACTGGCCCAGTCAGTGATGCCCATATCTTCTAAATGAATAAAAAGAAAATCATTGTACAGGTCATTCTGCTATACTGCACGTTTCGTTAACGTGAATTTGCTATAAGGTGACTGATGAATGAAAGACACTGTTTGCAAAGTGTGAATGTTTAAAACATGCGTTGGCTGTAACATGATTACACTGCTAACATTTTAAACGCTGTTTCTAAAACACGATTTTTCTATAATACGGGGTTGCACAAGAATGCAACCAATGTGTTATAGAAGAATGACCTGTAATTGGATCAGAATCATCATCCCTGAGATTGTCTCACTGTCACTGAGTCAGTATTGCTGCTCCTTCATAAGACCATAAGAACTAGGAGCCCTTCGCCCACTTCACCACTCAATAAGATCATTGCTCATCCTTCCATAGCCTCAGCCCCACTTACCCACCCTCGCACTATGACCTTTAATTTCTTCACCATCCAAAAAATTATCTATCTTAGCTTTAAAAACATTAAATTAGGAAGCCTCGATGACTTCATTGGGCAGGGAATTCCACTGAACTTCACTGACTAATGCCCTAAATTTCTCTGATAACACCAACATGGAAATTCGTTCAGTAGTTTGTGAAAGGAGATCACCACCAGGACAACCAGAGATGACCAATAAGTGCCAGTCTTGCCAGTGATGCCCACAAATTTAAAATAAGGTTTTAACTATATAACAAATGACCCCTTATGAAACAAAAGATTAAGGCTTTATACCGAGATTATGGTCCTTTTGGTTCCAGCGATACTCAAAATTAGTGCCAGGGACCCGGGTTCAATTCCAGCCACGGGTGACGGCCTGTGTGGAGTTTGCACATTCTCCCTGTGTCTGTGTGGGTTTCTTCCCACAGTCCAAAGATATGCAGGTCAAGTGAATTGGCTGTGCTAAATTGCCCATCATGTTCAGGGATGTGTAGGTTTGGTGCATTAATCAGGGGTAAATGTAGAGCAGGGGGAATGGGTTAAGTGTGGGCTACTCTTCAGAGGATCGGTGTGGACTTGTTAGGCCAAAGAGCCTGTTTCCAGGCTGTAGGGATTCTGTGATCTGCTTCTAAAATGCTAGAAAGTCATTATGCCCTCATTACATTATTTCACACTGTGTAATTATTTTCAATTTAACATTTCACATCACCAAAGAATGTAACAAAATTAAATTTTCTACACGAGAGATGTTGAATGCAATGAAACAAAATAGTGATGGATGAGATTGATGTCTTTTTCATCATTTACATTCAATGTCATTCACTTAGTTCCTGCTGTTTTATTAGCAGGACCCAGAAATGTATTCAAATAATCTACAATGGGAAGAGAAGATACTCAATCTTCTGTGAGAGGATAAAGTAGAGGTCTCTGGTAAATTACCCAAACTCTTATTGGAGATGTCTGTCTGCTCTGTTTGTTTAATGAGATTTAAGTTTGGACTCAATAACATCAATTACTATAAAACAAATCGAAATGGACAAATAAAAAGAGTCAATCTCTCTAGTGTGACGCAAATAAGTGAGCTGTTTGCAAATAGCTTTCAGCCTTGTTTCTCTTTCAGGCCATCACTCAACAGAATGGACTAAGTGAATTTCTGGAGGAAAGTAATAAACAGATTGACGATATTGTCACCCTGGTGCGGGGCAAACTAACTAAGATGGCGAGAATAACCCTGGCTGCACTCATCACCATCGATGTTCATGGTGAGTGAAAGGTTACACTGAATTTCACATCTCTTATTCACTTCAGTAAAATGTTTAATATAAAGAGCATGAGACAAGGGATAAACATTTACCAGTCAAATCAGGGGCTGATTCTACTGTTGAGTTCAATCATTGAATCCCTACAGTGTGGAAGCAGGCCATTTGGCCCATCAAGTCCATACTAACCCTTAGAAGACTATCCCACCTAGACCCTGTAACCCTGCATTTCCCATGGCCAATCCATGTAAACTGCGCATCCTTGGACTGTGGGAGGAAACCACAGCACCTAGAGGAAATACACGCAGACATGGGGAGACTGTGCAAACTCTCCACAGATAGACACCTGAGGTGGAATCGAGACCATGTCCCTAGTGCTGTGAGGCAGCAGTGCTAACCACTGAGCTACCATGCTGCCCCATGTTCCTTCATAGAAGGATCTTAAGCAGTCTCTTAGAATCTGATGAAAGTGCTGACTGTTTTTAGAATGTTTATTGCCTGTATTTTCTTTTGTAGTAAATGCTATCCCTCAGGCTCCCCCTCCCTTGATAAACTCAACAGTTACCTCCAGTCTGTTATTAGATATCTCATGTTTCAAGTTATTCACTGTGGTGATGTCACTTCACTGGCTCAATTAACATCTCCACTCTTGTGTTTAACTTCCTTCACTGCCTTGCATTATGTGATTCTTTCTCTATTCAGTCGTGGGACGTGAACAGCCCTTGTGGAGGTGGTTATGAGCTGCCTTCTTGAACTACTGCAGTCCGCATGCTGTAGGCAGACCTACAATGCCTTCAGGGAAGGGGTTCCAGGATTTCGACCCTGTAACACGGGAGGAATGGCGATATTTTTCCAAATCAGGGTGCTGAGTGATTTGGAGAGGAATGTGGTGGTGTTCCCATGTATCTGTTGTCCTTGGCCATCTAGATGGAAGGAGTAATGGGTTTGTAAGTGCTGTGTAAGGAACTTTGGTAAATTTCTACAGTGCTATCTATCTATCATAAGATGTGCAGTAACAGCATGTGTACTATCTACAAGATAGATAGCACTGTAGAAATTTACCAAAAGTTCCTTACACAGCTTGTGAATAGAACATCGAACATTATAGCGCAGTACAGGCCCTTCGGCCCTTGATGTTGCACCAACCTGTGGAACCAATTTGAAACCTACCTAACCTACACTATTCCATCCATATATTTATCCAATGACCACTTAAATGCCCTTAAAGTTGGCGAGCCTACTACTGTTGCAAGCAATGCGTTCCATGCCCTTACTACTCTCTGTGTAAAGAGACTACCTCTGACATCTGTCCTATATCTATCACCCCTCAGTTTAAAGCTTTGTGCCCTTATGTTAGCTATCACCATCCGAGGAAAAAGGCTCTCACTGTCACCTCTATCTAACCCTCTGATTATCTTACATGTCTCAATTAAGTCTATCAAGCAGGCTGCTTTGTTCTGGATAGTGTCAAGCTTCTTGAGCTACACTCATCCAGACACTCCTGACTTGTGCCTTGTAGATGGAGGACAGGCTTTAGGAGTCAAGAGGTGAGCTACTCACTGCAGTGTTCCTAGCCCCTGACCTGCTCTTGTAGCCACAGTGTTTATGTAGCAAATGCAGTCATTGGGTAACCCCAATGATAGTGATAGTTAGGGATTCAGTGATGGTAATACCATTGAAGGTCAAGTATCCGTGACTAGGTTGTCTCTTATTGGTGATAGACATTGCCTGGCATTTCAGTGGCATGAATATTACTTGCCATATGTCAGCCCAAGCTCACCTATTTTTGGTGACTCAGCAATCATGGAATCACAAATTTCTTACAGCACAGAAGGAAGCCGTTCAGCCTATCATGTCTGGTTCTATTACTTTGCACTAATCATCTGTCTTTTCCCCATTTCCCCATGCACCATTTCTACCTAAATAATCATCCATCTTGAATGTCTCATTTAAACTTCCCTCCACCCTATTTCCAGGCAGGTCATACCCTAACTACTCGCTGTGTGAAAATATTTTTTTCTCATATGCCCTTTGATTCATTTCAATATGTACAGATCACAGGTTCTGTGCTTCTCCACATTCAAGGGTCTGTGTGAATGGCAGATCATGGGTATACCGACCATCAGAGATGTTGTTTCTGGAATTGAACCGAAGAATTCAGACACCCAGAATCTCACCATAGCAAGGTATGAGAGGCCCATGGTAGAACGTGATCGCAAAGCTCCAGATTGACATTGAGAAGGAATGTCACCCTCCTGTCTGGACTACATGTGACTCCAGTCCCACACTGTGTGGTTGCCCATCACGGTCTGCTGACTGGAAAGCTGGATGAATCACTTGCCAAAATGTAAATATTCACTTTCGGCTAGGACCTGGCCTCAACTTCATTGGCTGGCTGTTTGGCCAGAGCAGGGCTCTCAGAGCAGCTCACTCTCCTGAAGCCTACAAAAACATGGACGCAGCAGGAATCAGGGAGAGGGAGGGAAATGGAGGTTATGGGAGGCTGGGGGAGCAGGGGGTGCGGTTTTCTGGTGATGGGGTTAGCTCTTGCCAAGGATTGTGTATCATTTCCTTATGGAGCTCGGGCGTTGGGGATACAGGGGGTGTGTGAGGATCCTTCTGAAATGTGGCTTTCAATAATGATCTGTCACATTTCACACTTCCTCAGTCAGACCTAATGTTCAGATCCAAAACCGCTTGGCATCCCAGGCTCCAAATTGTATTCAAATGTAAATTAGGATCCCATCAGAGTTACAGGGGAGCTGGGAAATGAATAGATTGTTTCTCTGGGGACAGAGACAGTGAATTGCCTCTGTTACATCTGAGAAATGATCTGGTTGGAAACTCAATCCTACACTCATTAGTCATTGGACAGGCAGTTAGATGTGAGCCTTGCAGTTGTCATCAGTTTCCTGTTAGCACATCGTAAGAAATTAACATTGTCCTGTTCTTTCTGTAAGTATTGACAAACACCAGAGGATAAGGAAAAACAAAATGAAAGAACTGTGGATGCTGTAAATTGCTGGAAAAGCTCAGCATGTCTGGCAGCATCTGTGGAGAGAAATCAGAATTACTGTTTCAGGTCTCTTGACCCTTCCACAAAATGGAAGTTAAGATGTTGGTTAAGCAGCATGCTGGCATTCCCTCTTCCAGTCGAAGTCTAATTCTGACTCAACATCCCCCCACCCAAACTCCCAGTACACTAACTTGTACCATGTCACATTCTCACCCAGTTACTGATGAATATCAACAAAATATTATTTTCATCATTATCCATGGCAGACATGTCATTGTAGATTAGATTAGTTTCCCTACAGTGTGGAAACAGGCCCTTTGGCCCAACAAGTCCACACCGACCCTCCGAAGAGCAACCCACCCGGAATCATTCCCCTACATTTACCCCTGACTAATGCACCTAACACTACGGGCAATTTAGCATGGCCAAGTCACCTGACCTGCATATCTTTGGACTGTGGGAGGAAACCAGAACACCCGGAGGAAACCCACGCAGACACAGGGAGAACGTGCAAACTCCATACAAACAATTGCCTGAGGTGGGAATTGAACCCGGGTAATGAACAGTTACATGTAATTTCAATGACTAATAAACCAGAATAATTTTGTTATACAGGGGGAAAGAAGTACAAGAGCCAATGTTCATGTAGTTTTGCAGTTTCTGATTTTACTTATATACTTGTGCCTCTCAGCTGGGCTGGGGTTCAATCAGCCTGAATTTGACCACGCTGATTGTGCAGTTTCATGAGTAAATACTTTCTGATCCAAATGAAGTTTCTGTAATGGCTTTCTGCTGGTCGCTGCAACCCAGGGCAAGGCTACTTCTACCCTCAAATGGAACTCGCCTGCTGTAAGTTGCTGCTCTTTCCTTTGTTTTCAGCCTTTAGACCGAATTCACCAAATGAAACTGGTGTTTACTATGTTGACTCATGTGAATGCCAGAATTATCAAGTCATCACCAACTCTATCCCTAAATGTAGTGGCAAAAGATTGCAGCGGACTCTGATGAGATGGTCCGCTTGAAATCATGTGTTGTTGCGTGTGGAGTATTGGGAATTAATCTATAGTGGTAAAGGTATATATATCATACATACTCAAGTGATGATCGATTTTGTATATAAGTGAACCTTTAAATTTTAGCCAAAAAATCTAAACTCTATCTATGTCCCCAGTGGAGACAAGTAATGAGTACCAAGAGTTTGGGGATTTTGTACTGAAAGTCCAGAGCTAATTTATTCCAAAAAACGACTATTATACAAGTTTACGCGGCGTGTGACACCTTTTGATTAAATTTTAAGAAATTTCTCCCTGATCCTTTCTGGAAAGTTCTGGAGATGACAATACGTCAACACACCTGAACTTCCACCTTTGCTGATTCTAACAGGTGATTAGATTCCCTACAGTATAGAAATAGGCCGTTCGGCCCATCAAGTCCACACCGACCCTCTGAAGACTAACCCACCCAGACCCAATATTTACCCCTGAATAATGCACCTAACACTATGGACACTTTAGCATGGCCAATTCACCTGCCCTGCATATCATTGGATTGTGGGAGGAAACCGGAGCACTCGGAGGAAACCCACGCAGACACGGGGAGAATGTGCAAACTCCACACAGACAGTCGCTTGATATTGACAGACATAAGCACTGATGATCAAGAGCTTGATCAAAGAGGTAGACCTTGTGGAGCATTCTAAAGGATGAAATAGTAAGATCACCGTCTCAAAGCTTCTAAGTTGTAAAATTTACTAAAACAACAGACGTCTGTCAGCAATGAAACAAAAACATGGCTTTGATAGTTTTTTGCAGTGACTTCAAACCCAGGTTAATGACAGGTCACAGACTCCGATCACAATATTTCCCCTTTCTGATGATGACAATTTTAGATGCATCAGGTTACCACTTTCTCAGTAATATTTCAACACACAGAACCTTTTCAAATTACATTCCAAACCTCTTTCCCAATTGGGTTCATGAAGGATTGCTGACATGCTATAGAATTGCAATGAAAACCTGAGACAAGAAAAGCTTCTTAAAAGCAAATACAAATTTGAACACAATTCAACACAGCAGAAAAATCAGAAAATCCAGACTCCTGTATTTGACTTATGCTCCCAAGCAATTACAGAAATAAAACCATCAAATGCAACATATAGCAAAGAAGCTTGCACAAAGCTGAATTCTCCTGGTTTTTACAAAAAAAACAGTAGTAACAATGTTAAGAACTGGCTGTCAACATTGAAAGCATTTCATTCGTCATCACAAAGCAGTTTTCACTCCAAATTTAACCTTAATTGCAACAGACATGTCTAATCATGAACAAAAGATTGTGTGAACAATCAATTTTCCAACTTAATTCTGCTGGAAGACAGGTCGCTATGGTAACTGTGCTGAATCAGACATGTTATTGACAGGTGCCTGAGCACAGTTTAATGTTCAAAATAGAAGGTGGGTTTTAGTTTGCAACTGGACTGATTGGCATTGATCAAAAGAGCAATTAAATAGAGATTGATTAATTCTCCCCATATTCTGCAGAAACTGACTGGTAATATCCAATTAGTTGAGACATGCACCAATGTTACAGTTTTGGAGATGTTGAAATGTTTACTGGCTGAACAAGTTAACAAAATTGATCTGCTAATCGTTTAGTGTATTAATTATAATAAACACTGAAAGCAGTTCCTTGGGGTATCATATCAACCATGCTTTGACAGGGAAATGATCTATGATAATATATCCCTGAGACTATTCCTAACTTTCAGCTTTCTCAGCCATGCGTCAGTCAGTCTCAGCAATGAATCACTAGATTCTGGTTAGAACATAGAACATTACAGCACAGTATAGGCCCTTCGGCCCTTGATGTTGCGCCGACCTGTGAAACCAATCTAAAGCCCATCTAACCTACCCTATTCCATTATCATCCATATGTTTATCCAATGACCATTTAAATGCCTTTAATGTTGGCGAGTCCACTACTGTTGCAGGCAGTGCATTCCACGCCCTTACTACTCTCTGAGTAAAGAACCTACCTCTGATATCTGTCCTATATCCATCACCCTTCAGCTTAAAGCTATGTTCCCTTGTGCTAGCCATCACCATCCGAGGGAAAAGGCTTTCAGTGTCCACCCTATCTAATCCTTTGATCATCTTGTATGCCTCTAATAAGTCACCTCTTAACCATCTTCTCTATGCCAAAAACAGTCTCAAGTCCCTCAGTCTTTCTTCATAAGATCTTCCCTCCATACCAGGCAACACCCTGGTAAATCTCCTCTGCATTCTTTCCAATGCTTCCGCATCCTTCCTATATTCTGGCGACCAGAACTGTCCACAATATTCCAAGTGCGGCCGCTCCAGTGTGTTATACAGCTGCAACATGACCTCACTGCTCCTAAACTTAATCCCTCTACCAATAAAAGCTAACACACCATAGAACATAGAACAATACAGCACAGAACAGACCCTTTGGCCCTTGATGTTGCGCCGACCTGTGAAACCAATCTAAGCCCATCCCCCTACACTATCCCATCATCATCCATGTGCTTATCCAAGGATTGTTTAAATCTCCCTAGTGTGGCTGAGTTAACTACCTTGGCAGGTAGGGCATTCCACCCCCTTACCACTCTCTGAGTAAAGAACCTGCCTCTGACATCTGTCTTAAATCTATCACCCCTCAATTTGTAGCTATGCTCCCTCGTACAAGCTGACATCATCATCCTAGGAAAATGACTTTTGCTGTCTACCCTACCTAATACTCTGATCATCTTGTATGTCTCTTAGCCTTCTTTTCTCCAATGAGAACAGACCCAAGTCTCTCAGCTTTTCCTCATAAGACCTTCCCTCCAGACCAGGCAACATCCTGGTAAATCTCCTCTGCACCTTTTCTAATGCTTCCACATTCTTCCTGGCAGCCAGAAATGTATACAGTATTCCAAGTGTGGTTGCATTAGTGTTTTGTATAGTTGCAGCATGACATTATTGCTCCAGAACTCAATCCCTCTACCAATAAAACCTAACACACCGTATGCCTTCTTAACAGCACTATCAATCTGGGTGGCAACGTTCACAGATCTATGTACATGGACTCCAGGATCCCTCTGCACATCCACACTACCAAGAATCTTTCCACTGACCCAGTACTCTGCCTTCCTGTTATTCTTCCCAAAATGAATCACCTCACAACTCCATTTGCCACCGCTCAGCCCAATTCTGCAGTTTACCCAAGTCCCCCTTCCAAACTGTCCCACTCCACCGACTTTAGTGTCATCTGCAAATTTACTAATCCATCCACCTATGCTTGCATCCAAGTCATTTATAAAAATGACAAACAGCAGGTTCCAAAACAGGTCCTTATGGCACACCACTAATAACCGGACTCCAGGCTGAATGTTTTCCATCAACCACCACTCGCTGCTTTCTTACAGAAAGCCAGTTTCTAAATCACCCTCAATCCCATACCTCTGCATTTTCTTCAACAGCCTACCATGTGCAGCCTTATCAAAGGCTTTACTGAAATCCATGTACACCACGTCAACTGCTCTACCCTCATCTACATGCTTGGTCACCTTCTCAAAAAACTCAATGAGGTTTGTGAGACATGACCTGTCCTTGACGAAACCATGTTGACTATCTGTAATCAAATTGTTGCTTGCTAGATGATTATAAATCCTATCTCTTATAATCCTTTCCAAAACTTTTCCTACAACAGAAGTGAGGCTCACTAAGTATAATTACCTGGGTCATTTCTACTGCCCTTCTTGAACAAGGGCACAACATTTGCAATCCTCCAGCCCTCTGGTACTAAACCTGTAGACAATGACAACTCAAAGATCAAGGCCAAAGGCTCCAACATCTCCTCTCTACCTTCCCAGAGAACCTTCGGATAAATCCCATTCAGCCCAGAGGACTTGTCTCCTTTCACTCCTTCTAGAATTGATAACAACTCTTCCTTACTAAACTCAATCCTTTCTCGTCTAATATCCCATATCTCATTCTTCTCCTCTACAATATTCTCCTTTTCCTAAGTGAAATCAGATAAGAAATATTCATTTAACACCTCTCCAATCTCCACAGGGTCCACACACAATTTCCCACTTCTGTCTTTTTTTCTGGCCTTGTTCCTACTCTAATCGTCCTTTTATTCCTCACATACCTATAGAAAGCTTTATGGTTCTCCTTTATTCTACCTGCTAAAATCTGCTCATGTCCTCTCTTTGTTCTTCTTAACTCTCTCTTTAAATCCTTCCTAACTAATCTGTAACCCTCCATCACCTCATCTGAACCATCTTGTCTCATCGTCACATAAGCCTCCTTCTTCCACTTAACAAGAGATGCAATTTCTGTAGTAAACCACGGTACCCTTAACTTATCACTTCTTCCCTGCTTGACAGGGAAATATCTAACAAGAACATGCAATATCTGTTCCTTAAACCAGCTCCACATTTTGATTGTCCCCATCCCCTGCATGTACCTGTGGCATGTACCTATTCCTTTCCATCACTAAACTAAACATAACTGAATTTTGGTCACTCTCTCCAAAGTGCTCACCTATCATTAAATCAAATACCTGGCCTGGTTCATTACCAAGCACCAGATCCAGTATAGCCTCCCCTCTTGTCGGCCCTTCGACATAATGTGTCAGGAAACCTTCTTGCACACATTGGACAAAAACTGATTCATCCAATGTACTAGAGTTATAGCATTTCCAGTCAATACACACCAATACACCATACAGCTTCTGAACAATCCTATCAACCTGAATGGTAACTTTCAGGGATGGACCCCAAGATCTCTCTGCTCATCCACACTATCAAGAATTTACCATTAGCCCAGTACTCTGCATTCCTGTTACTCCTTCCAAAGTGAATCATCTCACATTTCTCCACATTAAACTCCATTTGCCACCTCTCAACTCAGCTCTTCAGCTTATTCATGTTCCTCTGGAACCTATAACATCCTTCCGCCTGCCCACAACTATACTGACTTTCGTGTCATCCACAAAATTTACTAACCCATTCTTCTAAGCCCTCATTCAGGTCATTTATAAAAACGACGAACAGCAGTGGTCCCAAAACAAATCTTTGTGGTACACCACTAGTAACTGAACTCCAGGATGAACATTTCCCATCAACCACCATCCTCCATCTTCTTGCAGCGAGCCAATTTCTGATTCAAATTGCTAAATCATCTCAATCCCATGCCTCCGTATTTTCTGCAATAGCCGACCATAGGGAACCTTATCAAATGCTTTACTGAAGTCCATATACACCACATCAACTGCTTTACCCTTATCCACCTGTTTGGTTACCATCTCAAAGAACTCAATAAGGTTTGTGAGGCAAGGCCTTCCTTCACAAAACTATGTTGACTATCCCTAATCAAATTATTCCTTTCTAGATTATTATAGATCCTTACAGGAGGAGGGCCTGTAGGAGCAGTTTAGAACTCCAGAAATGAAATTAGAATTTTTTTATGGGAAATAATAGGTCAAAAGACCAAGCTGGGAAGGAGAGAAGTGAAAATAAGAATGTACCTTCAAACAGAGCAACGCTACTATCATCACCAAACTGGCTCCACCAGGCACATTTACAGTGGACAGAGTGAGAGTCAGAAAATTAATTTATACCGAAGCCACATAATCAAAAAAATGTTGCCAAGCACATTTAAGACAAAAGTATGCTTGAGTTTCAAAACGGAGTCCAGTGGAAGGCAACATTAGAAGAATTTTAATTTTGTGATAGACTGGGACATTCACAACCTAAATGCAAATTTAGTGGAAAGAGTTATTAAGGCTGCAGCCACAGAGTTTTATTTAGAAAATTGTGCAAAGAGCTATGCATTCCATTTTAAACTTAAAAGATAGGAAAAGCCTGGATTTTTCCCAAGAAGAAGCAGGAAACCTCCACCTTGAGGTCATTGAAGGCATGAAACCAAAGGACAGAAGAATCCACAGTAAACTGTACAAAGATACAATTGTTATAAAATAAATTTGAAACTTAAAGGAAGTAACATACTACAGCATATTACAAAATTCATAGTGATATTACAAGAAAATACTACAGCATAACTATAACGCAGAGATTAAAGTCTTGCAGACAAGGAAAATGCTCCAACTTTGCTATTGTATTGGTGATTCAAGTTTGACAGAAATTGTTTATGTCAAAGAACATCTCATTGATTTTAAGCTTGATACGGGGCAAGTGTCACCACCTTATAAGAGCAAATACCATGGCTACAGAAACAGAAGTTACAAACTGCAGATATGAAGTTATGTGCTGAACTCTCGACATTAACGGCATGTTACAAGTAACACTACAACAGAAAGGATATCCGATAGGGTGGAATGTGTACATAAGTCAAAAACAGGAAACCTCCTTCTTGAGAAAAAATAGAATCACAGAGTCATAGAGATATACAGCACGGAAACAGACCCTTCGGTCCAACCCGTCCATGCCGACCAGATATCCCAACCCAATCTAGTCCCACCTGCCAGCACCTGGCCCATATCCCTCCAAACCCTTCCTATTCATATACCCATCCAGATGCCTTTTAAATGTTGCAATTGTACCAGCCTCCACCACTTCCTCTGGCACCTCATTCCATACACGTACCACCCTCTGTGTGAAAAAGTTGCCCCTTAGGTCTCTTTTATATCTTTCCCCTCTCACCCTAAACCTATGCCCTCTAGTTCTGGACTCCCCGACCCCAGGGAAAAGACTTTGTCTATTTATCCTATCCATGCCCCTCATGATTTTGTAAACCTCTATAAGAACACCCCTCAACCTCCGATGCTCCAGGGAAAAAACCCCAGTCTATTTAGCCTCTCCCTATAGCTCCAACCCTCCAACCCTGGCATCATCCTTGTAATTCTTTTCTGAACCCTTTCAAGTTTCACAACATCTGTCCAATAGGAAGGAGACCAGAATTGCACGCAACATTCCAACAGTGGCCTAACCAATGTCCTGTACAGCCGCAACATGACCTCAATACTCTGACCAATAAAAGAAAGGAATGTTTTACACTTAATCTTGTTCAAAAGATTAAAGAATTACAATAGCACAGCTGTAAAAGACACCTTGAGACAGGATAAATCGTTTGCAGGTGAGGCAAGCTCAATATTGAATACAGCATCAAAGGAGGATGCTAAACTGTTAAACACCCAGGAGGATTCCATATCTCTTAATGAATCAAATTCAGAAGCAACTTGAGAAAATGTCCAGGTTGGGTAAGATTTCCCCAGTGACAAAACTAATGGAGTAGTCCTCAGGCATGGTTACTTTGCCCAAACTCAATGTCACCATCAGAATATGTGTTGACTTAAAACAGCTCAACAGCAAGGGAAATCTCCCATGTAATAACTGTTGCTGAGAGTTTAGCCAAATTGTTCAAACTCAATGCCAACAGCGGGCATAGGCAGGTGCCAGCAGAACAGCAATTAAGACTGATTATGACATTTTTCATTCCATTTGGAATATTTGATACAACAGAATGCCGTTATGGATTGTCTTAGTTCCAGAGATTTTTCAAATGATATTATTTGTAAAATTTGTATGGTGCCAGATAAAGACCATTTCCAATAAGACACAATCCACCAACCACCCTTTGATATTCAATGGCATTACCATCACTGAATTCCCCATGATCAACATCCTGCTGTTTCGGGAACAACCAGATGGATGTCAGCAACTAGGATATTATTAGATTAGATTTGATTACTTACAGTGTGGAAACAGGCCCTTCGGCCCAACAAGTCCACACCGACCCGCCGAAGCGCAACCCACCCATACCCCTACATCTCCCCCTTACCTAACACTACGGGCAATTTAGCATGGCCAATTCACCTGACCTGCACATCTTTGGACTGTGGGAGGAAACCGGAGCACCCGGAGGAAACCCACGCAGACACGGGGAGAATGTGCAAACTCCACACAGTCAGTCGCCTGAGGCGGGAATTGAACCCGGGTCTCTGGCGCTGTGAGGCAGCAGTGCTAACCACTGTGCCACCATGCCACCCACGGTGGCATTATGCACCTAGAGCATTGTCAAACATGGAGACATACTGCACAGTTACAGAAAAAGAGTCTTGCTTGGTCACTTGTGCGTGCGAGAGGTTTTCAGACTACATCTTTGGCCTGCAAGCCCTCATAGAGATGGACGATGAACCATTAGTGTCCCTACTGTCAAGAAAGAATTGGCAAAGATGTTACCACGATTCAGAGGTTCCTAATCTTCCTGATGAGGTTTGCCTACGAGGCTAAATATGTGCATGGAAAGCTCCAACAGTGACAGATACAGTCTCCAGAGTGACTATTGGCAGCCTTCCAATGACTGATGGGGAATTCATTGGTGAAATTGAATCATATTCTCAGGCCACATTGAGCCAATGGCCAGCAAAGAGAAAGAAGCTCAATCACGTCCAACAGAAACAAAGGAAAGACCAGGATTGTGTTTTTATTTGTCACAATTGTGGCAAAGGTTGACCAGACCAAAGGCCCAATGGGTTGAACATGATGACCTATTTCAACAACATTTCACTGTTTCAGATGACTTGCTGCTATTTGATGAAAGGCTGGTTATTCAAGCTTCGCTGTGGGACAACATTGTAGACAAGATGGAAGCTTGAGGGCATACAAGTGCACACCCAGAGATCAGAGGTCGTGTGCTGGCCAGGGAACCAAAAGGAGATCAAGAACTTTGGAATTGATTGTGAAACATGTGCCATTCACAGGTCTGAACACAGAGAGGCACTGACTGCCATTCCATTCCCCAGCAAATCATGAGAACAAATAGGAACAAAACTGTTTACAGTGATGGATGATCTTACCTAATAGTTGTAATTATTTTTTCACAATGAACAGGATTGAAAATGGTAAATCCCCCCACCACGCAGAGTCAATGTCAGAGTATTATATATGAAATAATCACAACAACAGATCTATCTGTTCCTGTGAAGGTGAAGGGCAAGGGTGGCAGGAGGGGGGAACCCTGGATGACAAGAGATTTGGAGGTTTTAACCAGAAAAAAGAAGTAGATATGGCTCAGGTACAGGCAGTTGAGATCAAGGGAATCACAGGAGACAAATTGGGGATACAGAAACTTACTGAAGAAGGAAATCAGGAGGGCAAAAAGTGAGCACAAGATAGCTTTGGCTGAGAAGATTAGGGTGAATCTAAAGAGATACTTTAAGCATATTAAAGAGAAAAGAATAATTAGAGAGAGAATATGACCCCTCAAGGACCAAAGTGGACATGTAGGTGTGGAACTGCAGGAGATGGGCAAGGTTCTCTATGAATATTTTCCCTCTGTGTTTACCATGGAGAAAGACATGAAGACTTGGGAACTTGGTGAAAGCTAGTGGTGATACCTTGGGGACAGTCCATATCACAGTAGAGGAGATGTTGGATATATTAGAATTCATGAAGGTGGATAACTCTCCTGGTCCTGACCAGGAGAATCCTGCAAGAAGCTAGGGAAGAAATTGCAGGGGCCCTGGCTGATATCTTTGCACCATCATTAACCACAGGTGAGGTCCCAGAAGATGGGAAGGTAGCGGATTTTGTGACCTAATTCAAGAAGGGCTGCAAAGAAAAACCTGGGAACTATAGACCAGTAAGCCTAACCTCCTGGGTAGATATGTTACTTGAGAAGAATCTGAAAGATAAGATATACATACATCTGGAAAGATAGGGTTTATTTAGGAGTAATCAGCATGGCTTTGTGAGTGGGAGATCATGCCTCACAAATTTATTAGAGTTCTTTAATGAAGTGACCAGGAAGGTTGATGAGGCAGGGCGGTAGATGTAGTCTATATGGGTTTCAGTAAGGCCTTTGATACGGTTCCACATGGTAGGCTGCACTGGAATCCAAGGGGAGCTGGCAAATTGGATAGACAATTGGCTAGATGGTAGGAAGCAGAGGGTAATAGTGGAAAGGTGCTTGTCAGACTAGAGGCCTGTGACGAGTAGAGTGCCTCGGATCAGTGCTGGGCCCATTGCTGCTTGTTATCTATATCAGCGATTTGGATGAGAATGTACAAGACGTGATTAGTAAGTTTGCAGATGACACCAAAATAGGTGGTATTGTGGACAGTGAGGAAGGTTCTCAGAAATTTCAGCAGGATCTTGATCAGCTTAGGAAGTAGGCTGAGAAATGGAGTTTAATATAGGTAAGTGTAAGATCTTGCAATTTGGCTATTCAAATGAAGATAGGAGTTTCATAGTGAATGGTAGGGCCTTAAGGAGTGTAGTGGAACAGAAGGACCTTGGAGTTCAGGTGCACAGTTCTCGGAGAGTGGAGTCACAGGTAGACAGGGCAGTGAGGAAGGCTTTTGGCACCGAGTGACAGAGAATTCCTAAATTCCACTATTTAAAGAAAAATAACAATTCATTGTCTTAACTCTAATACTGAACACTAAACAACAATTATTCACAAATCCAAGCCCCCTTTTCTTAATTACTTACTATCTGACCACAATTCTATAAAAAATATGCTGTTCCTATAACACACTTATTAAAAATTACATCAATGTCATCTTAAGACCACACAGTCTGTCTTCTCTACTGTCTTCAATCTTCCAGTTACTGATCTCCCGGGGTTGTCTTCTTTCTTTTTTTTAATGTGAGTATGCTTTACATGAATACAGAAGTTGGGAAGTTATGTTGCAGTTGTACAGGACATTGGTGAGGCCACCCTTGGAATATTGTGTTGAGTTTTGGCCACCGTGTGATAGGAAGGATGTTATTAAACCAGAAAGAGTGCAAAAGAATTTCACAAGGATGTTGCCAGGACTAAAGGGACTGAGTTATAGGGAGAGGTTAGAGCGACTAGGACTTTTTTCTTTAGAGTGTATGAGACTGGGTAGGTGGGGTGCACTCAGCTTTTTTTCCCAGGGTTGGGGAATCAAGGACTACAGAGCATCAGTTTAAGATAAATTGGGAGTAGATGTTCTCAGGAAAATGCTCAAAATGTGAAGGCTGTTTAGGAAACACTTGCTTATAGTGCTGGATAGGTTTGTACCACAGAAGCAAGGAAGTAGTGGTAGATTGAAGGAACCTTGGTTGACAAGGAATCTGGAACATCTAGTCAAGAGGAAGAGGGAAGCTTACTTAAGGTTGAGGAGGCAAGTTGGAAGTCGTGGGTTTGGAAGGTGCTGTCTAAGGTTGTTTGATGAATTTTTGCAGTGCATCTTGGAGATGGTACAAACTGCTGCTATTGAGTGCTGGTGGTGGAGGGATTGAATATTTGTGGATGTAGTGCCAATCAAGTGGTTTGCTTTGTCCTGGATGGTGTCAAGCTTCTTGAGTTTTTTTGGGGCTGCACCCATCCAGGCAAGTGGGGAGTATTCCATCACACTCTGACTTGTGCCTTATAGATGGTGGATTGACTTTGGGGTGTCAGAAGGTAAGTTACTCGCCACACTATCCCTAATCTCGGACCTGCTCTTGTAGCCATTGTGTTTATGTGGTGAGTCCACTTGAGTTTCTGGTCAATGTCAACCCCAAGGATGTTGACAGTGGGGGATTCAGTGATAGTACTACTGTTGAATGCCAACGGGTGGTGGTTAGAGTGTCTCTTATTGGTGATGGTCATTGTCTGGCATTTGTGTGGCGCGAATGTTACTTGCCACTTGTCAGCTCACACCTGGATATTGTCCAGACTGCTTCAGTATCTGAGGAGTAGCGAATCATGCTGAACACTATGCAATCATTGGCGAACATTCCCACTTCTGACCTTATGAGAGAGGGAAGGTCATTGATGAAGCAACTGAAGATTGTTGGGCCTAGGACAGTATCCTGAGGGACTCCTGCAGAGATGGCCTAGAGCTGGGGTGACTGATCCTCCACAACCACAACCATCTTCCTTTGTGCCAGCTATGACTCTAACCAGTGGAGGGTGTAGAGGGCTGTTGTAGGTTGCAACGGGACATTGACAGGATGCAGAGCTGGGTTGAGAAGTGGCAAATGGAGTTCAACCTGTGAAGTGATTAATCTTGAAAGGTCGAATTTGGATGCAAGTTCCAGGGTTAAAGGCAGGATTCTTGGCAGTGTGAAAGAACAGAGAGATCTTGAGGTCCATGTCCATAGATTCCCTCAAAGTTGCCACCCAAGTTGATAGGGCTATTAAGAAAGCATATGATGTGTTGGCTTTCGTTAGCTGGGCATTGAGTTTAAGAGCCGCGAGGTTATGCTGTAGCTCTATAAAGCCCTGCTTAGCCCACACTTGGAATATTATGCTCAGTTCTGGTCACCTCATTGTAGGAAGGTTGTGGAAGCTTTAGAGCGGGTGCAGAGGAGATTTACCAGGATGCTGCCTGGATTGGAGGGCATGTCTTATGAAGAAAGGTTGAAGGAGCTAGGGCATTTCTCATTGAAGCGAAGAAAGATGAGGGGTGACTTGATAGAGGTGTAGAGGATGATGAGGAATAAGAGTGGATAGTCAGAGACTTTTTCCCATGGCTCTCACACGGGGCATAATCTTAAGGTGATTGGAGGAAGGTTTGGGGGAGATATCAGAGGTAGGTTCTTTACACAGAGAGTGGTGGGTGCGTGGAATACAATGTCAGCAGTAGTAGTAGAGTCATACAATAGGGATATTTGAGTGACTCTTGAATAGGCACATGGATGATAGGGAAATGAAGAGTATGTAGCTTAATTTTATCTTAGAGTAGGATAAAAGGTCAGTACAACATCAAGGGTTGAAGGGCCTGTACTGTGCTGTACTGTTCTATGTTCTACATAAGAGGGGAAAGATTATAGGAAAGTTGAGGGACAAGGTTTTACACAGAGGGTGGTACGCATATGGAATAAGCTGCCAACAGAAGTGGTTGAGGCAGGTACATTAGTAACATGAGACCCCTAGTGTGGTTATGGGAGGCAATAGATCACAGTTTGTTACCAAGTCTTTCAGTCAGTTTGTAGCCAGTTTTGGATTTGAAGGTGGATCAGCTTGTGGAGTTACAGACTTGTACTCCAAGATCCCTCTGTAAATTAATGCTCCTCAAGGTCCTGCCAGTTCCTGTATACTTTATTCTTGCATTTGACCTACCAAAATTCAATATTTCATACTTGTCATCTGCCAATTTCCATCCTCCATCTGTCATTTCTCCATTTAGCACTGCTGCCTCACAATGCCAGAGACCTGGGTTCAACAGTGGGGCAACTGTGTCTGAGGAAACTGTGAAGGAAACCCACGCAGGCTTTTAGAGACCAGCAGGTGGGATGCATCATCAGCCCCAAAACACAAAACTCTAAATATGTATGTTCCTTAGAAATTTTGATTTTCATTTGAAATCTCCTCAGAGGCTATCGACACTAATTTTGTTTTGTTTGCTCATTCTAAAACAGCAAAGATGAGGGTTGGTAGCAGCACTCTACTGGAGTTTTACAAGGATGCAATTTGTAGAGTAGATAAGGGACAGCCAGTGAATCTGGTGTATTTGAATTTTTAGAGATATTTTGATAAGGTCCTTTGTTAAAAGTTAAATCATGTGGCAATCATAGAATTCCTAGAGTGTAGAAACAGGCCCTTCAAGGAGAAAGTGAGGTCTGCAGATGCTGGAGATCAAAGTTGAAACTTTATTGCTGGAACAGCACAGCAGGTCGGGCAGCATCCAGGGAACAGGAGATTCGACGTTTCGGGCACAGGCCCTTCTTCAGGAATGTTTCCTGAAGAAGGGCCTGTGCCCGAAACGTCGAATCTCCTGTTCCCTGGATGCTGCCTGACCTGCTGTGCTGTTCCAGCAATAAAGTTTCAACAAACAAGCCCTTCAGCCCAACAAGTCCACACTGACTCTCTGAAGAGTAACCAACCCAGACCCATCCCCTATTATACTACATTTACCCCAGACTAATGCACCTAGCCTACATATCCCTGGATACTATGGGCAATTTAGCTGAGCCAATTCACCTAACCTGCACATCTTTGGACCGTGGGAGGAAACCCAGACAGACACAAGGAGAATGCACAAACTCCACAAAGACAGTCAGCTGAGGCTGGAATTGAACCCAGGTCCCCGGCATTGTGAGGCAACAGGACTAACAACTGAGCCATTGCGCCACCCCAATATATTGGCATGGGTCGAGAGTTGCTTGACAGACAGGAAACAGAGAGTGGGAATAAATTTTCCTGAGTGATACGTAGTGATCAGTGGAATACGGGGTTCAATACTTCGGTTCTAACAATTCACAATATATATCCATGATCCGGATAAGGAAACTAAATGCATTATTTCCAAGTTTGTTGACCACACAAAACTGGATGGCATTGTGAGGAGGTTGTGAGGAGGCTTCAGAGTGATTTAGAGAAGCTGGGTGAGTGGGCAAATACATGGCAGACGCAGTACCTTCTCGTTAAATGGGTAGAAGCGGCCAGAGTGGCGCAGCGGGAGCGTGCTGGGCCCATAACCCAGCAGTCGATGGATCAAAACTATCCTCTGCTATGGTTCAATATCACATGGGTGGCATGGTGGCTCAGCGGTTAGCACCGCTGCCTTGCAGCACCAGGGTCCCAGGTTCAATTCCAGCCTCGGGTCTGTGTGGAGTTTGCACATTCTCCCTGTGTCTGTGTGGGTTTCCTCCTACAGTCTAAAGATGTGCAAGTCAGGTAAATTGGCCGTGCTAAATTGCCCGTAGTGTTAGATGCATTTGTGGGTGGGTTACTCTTCGGAGGGTCGGTGTGGACTGTAGGGAATCTAATCTTTAAAAAAAATCTAAAATGCACAATGTGAAAACAGAAAGGAAGAGTTATTTAAATGGTGAGATATTGGGAAGTGTGGATGTACAAAGAGATCTAGGTTTCCTTATACAGTACAGGCAGGTGCAACAAGCAATTAGGAAGGCAAATGGTACGTTGTTCTTCATTGTAATTGAAGTAAGGATTGATTTGAGGTCAGTGTAGGAATGTCTTCCTGCAGTTATACAGGGCATTGGTTAGACCACACCTGGAGTATTGTGTATAGCATTGGTTTCCCTACCTCAGAATGAATATACTGAGACTGTTACTGAGGATGGCAGGATTTTCCTATGAGGAGAGATTGTTGTGGCCGAGTCTGTATTCATTATTGGTTTGAAGGATGAGAGGGAAAATGTTTGAAATGTATAAAATTCTATCAGGACTGGATAGACTAAATGCGAGGCAAATGTTTCCCCTGGCTGGGGGTTTAGAACTAGGGACACAGTCTCAGGTAGACCATTTAAGACTGAGCTAAGGGAAGATTTCTTCTCTCGGAGGATTACGAATCTGTGGAATTCTGTACCTCAGAAAGATGTGAAGGTCAAGTCACTGAATATATTCAAGAAGAGATACTTAAATATTTAGATTTTAAGGCATCAAGAGCTATGGAGAGGAAGTGAGAACATGGCAGTGAGATAGAGGATCAGCCATGATCATATTGAATGGTCGAAAAGGTTTTGAAGGGCTGAACAGCATTCTCTTGGTCCTAGATTCTGTCTTAGATCGACAGGCAGGGGGCTAGAAGAACACAGCAAGCCAGGACTGAGGAAAGGTTATACCCAAAACGTCAACTTCTCCACCTCCTGATGCTGCCTGGCTTGCTGCGTTCTTCCAGCCTCCTGCCTGTTCACTTTGGATTCCAGCATCTGCTGTGTTTTTGTCTGTAACCCAGTTTCTATCTGCCTTTACCACAAGCCACTGATGATTGGTACCATGCACATAACACAGATCAAAATACACTGATCTCCTGGCACTATTTCAACAAAGTACAAAGGAACTATGCCTGGCATCCTTCAGTCAACATCACAGAAAAGCAGATTATTTACTCCTGATCACATTTCCACTTATGAGAGTTTGTTGTTCAACAATTGGTTTCAGCATAACAAAATTTAATACACTCTGAGGCATCACTTGGTCTGCTTAGCACTGAAATTTGATCATTCGGCTATCTGTTCATATCAGTTGAACCAAATACCAACAATATCCCCAGTAGCAATCTGACCTATAGGGTGTATATGGATGTTGGGAGTCATGGGGGGAGGGGAGTGGGGAGGGGAGAGTGGAGGGTGGTGCTACTGGAGATACCAGAGTTGGAGAGGTGCCCCCACAGAATTAAGATCAGTTCTGATATCCTACCCGCAAGCACTGTGACTGACCTCAGATGGAATTCTCTCCTGCACTTAGATTCCTTGACAATCTCTTGTTCCCAACCTCTGCCCATACAGATTATCCTCAAAAAAATCTTTCACCCTTGAGACTCTCCTTCCCCTAATTTCTCTCGCTCCATCTCAGTCCCCAGACTTTCCTTTTTCTGGGTTTTCTCACTTGTTCCAGCAGCTCCTCCATTTTTCCCAAAGCATTCTGGGATTGGTCAAAGATGTCCAAAAGCATCTGGATGTCTTTGACAGTTTTTACACTTTAATGCCAGTGAGAGCTTTTTCAAAGTCAAGAATGCCTAACCAGCCCATTGATATTGATAACTGCTGTTATTCATTCCAAGCAAGAATATTTGATAGCTGTGCTATGTGCAGGAGCAATGAAAGGAAAATTAATGTTGAGATTTCAATGTTGGGGCAGTATGATGGCTCAGTGGTTAGGACTGGGTTTGATGCCACCCATGAGCGACTGTGTGGAGTTTGTATGTTCTCTCTGTGTTTGCACAGGGTTCCTCTGGGTGCTCCGGTTTCCTCCAACAGTCCAAAGACATGCAGATTAGGTGAATTGGCCTTGTTAAATTGCCCACAATATCCAGGTATGTGCCGGCTCGGTGGATTAGCTTTGGGAAATACAGGAATACAGGGATGGGGTGGGCGGTCTGGGCGGGATGCTGGTTGGAGCCGAATGGCTCCTGCTTCCACACTGTAAGGATTCCATGATTTCCTGGTGGGGCTGTGATTTTCATCCTGCTGGTCCAATCACCAACCTCCCAGATTTCCACATCTCCGACCTCTCTTCCTCCAAACCCCAGGGAATCTGGCTATAGCTTCCTATCTGTGGAGTTTGCTGGGAGCAGATGGCAAGATTTCCATTTGATCTGTTGGAAAATGGAACTAAAATCTGAGAATAGGGTCCTGCTATGAGGTTTGGCCGGCCTATGTTGGTCTTGCCTGCTGGGATCTTTGACCATGTGCAATGTTTCCCATTTCAGGACCAGAATACCCCTTGGCAGTAGGAAATTGAGGATGTCACTGCTTCACAGAATAACGAAGAGACAGAGTGTGGTTAGCATCTCACCGCCATGAGCACTCACTGTCACTAATGAAGTGAAGCACTATCCTATTGTCAATTCCAAACCGAGTCGGCATAATATTGAGACAGACCCAGGGAGAGCAATTTCTATGTCACCTTCACAATTTGTGCATTCAGTGAGAGAACACATTAATCAAGTAAAGATAATGAAGGTATGCAGGGCAAAGAGCAGACTGAGTCATTACTTATTGAAAATCAATGCTTCATTCTACTTAAGAAGATGTGAATGTCAATATGGATTGATGAATATCAACTCAAATTATAAACACTGCCTCCGCAGAAAATAAAATGAACTGAGATAATTTTGTGTGTAGGATCCAGTTTGTATTCACTGACCTGTGACTGGTTCCTAATCAAATATCTACTTGAATTATTACTGATGGAAGGAGCTGATGGTAAAGGGTAGAGTCTTCACTGCAGCAGTATACATTTTAACAAGCTGCGTGTTCAGCAACTGGAGAGTGACAGTGCTGGGAAATAGATATTTAATTGTTGGATGCTGCATGTTATTCCCTGTCACAGTCCCTTCAGTGTCATCCTGATACAGAGGGTAGAATCCTCTTGATCCCAAAAGTGGGCAGGAAAGAGCAGGGGTATTATTATCTAGGTCCGGCAGGGAAGTCTGAAGCCTAATGGAATTAGGAACCAGTTCATCATTATCTGTTAATTATGGAATAATTGAATGAGCACTTGACAAGTTGTATCAAGAGGGTGAAGACGTAATCAGTTAAGTTTAATGAAAACTGAATTATTGGTTTTAAAAATCTGACTGGAAGAGTGTATGCTGGCTTGTGTCTAATCAACCTTTAACCTCTGGTGCTTAGCAAAGGGATGGGGATATGGCTGTTAGAGGCAGACCCTAGAGGAATTTCAGCGATATTCAGACCCTGAGTGGTGTTTCACAGAGTTCTTGCTCCTCACAGATGCATCTTTAACTGCTGCTTTGTGGCTGACTTGGTGCATTACCAGGGTCATTCCAGAGACAGATAGGCTGCCCACCTCAACTGCATATATGTGTGTGGGATGTATGTGCATGGTATGAGTGTATACGTTTGTGTGGTATGGATGTGTGTGGTGTGTGTGCATATCTGATATGTGTGTGTAGTATGTGCGTGCTGTATGTGTGGGTTTGTGGTCTTTGTGTATATGTGTGTGTGTGGTATGTGTATATATGTGGTGTATGTGTGCGGTATGCATGTATATATATTTGTGTGAGTGAGTGTGTGGTAAATGTTTCTGTGGTATGTATGTGTGTGCATGTGTGTGCATGTGTGGTGTATGTGTGGTGTGTGCATTTGTAGTCTGCATGTGTGGTGTATGTGTGTGTGGAATGGGTGTGTTTGGTATGGGTGTGTATATGTGTGTGGGGGAGAATGTGTGTGTATGTGGTGTGTGTGTGGTATGTGTAGTGTGTGTGTGGTGTGTGGTGTATATGATGTATGTGTGTTTGGAAGATGTAGTGTGTGTGGTGTGGGTGTGTGTGATGAGTGTGTATGGTGTATGTGTGTTTGATACATGTAGTGTGTGTGGTGTGGGTGTATGTGGTGTGTGGTGAGTGTGTATGGTGTATATGTGTTTGACACATGTAGTATGTGTAGTGGGTGTGTGTGATGTATGTAGTGTTTGTGCATGGTTCGTGTGTGGTATGTGTATATATATGTATGTGTTTGTGTGTGTGGTGTGTGTAATGTGTGTGTGCATACATGTGTGTGTAGTGCATCTGTGTGTGCAGTGTGTGTGTGGTGTGTGGGTGTGTGGTCTGTGTGTATATGTGTGTGCAGTATGTGTGCATATTGTGTGTGTGTGATATGCATGTATGTTTGTGTGAGTGTTATGGATGTGTGTGGTTTGTGGTTGATGTGTGTGGTGCTCTGTGTGCATGTGTGTGTGTGGTATGCATGTATGTGTGGTATGTGCATTGTGTGCGTGGTATATTGATGTTCTGGGAGTATTTGTGCATGCTGTATGTGTGGTATGTGTGTGTGTGGGTGGAGTATGTGTGTGTGCTGTATGTGTGGTGCGCGTGGTGTGGTAAGTGTGGTGTGTGTATGTGGTGTGTGTGGTGTGTGCATGTGCAGTGTGTGCATTTGTGGTCTGTGTGTGTGATGCATGTGTGTATGTGTGTGTTGGGGATATGTATGTGTGGTGTGTGTGTACGTGGTGTGTGTGTGTGCGCGGTACCTGTGTGTGGCATGTGCAGTGTGTGTGTGATGTGTGGTGAGTCTGAGTGGTGTGTGGTGTATGGTTGTGTGGTGCATGCGTGTTTGGCATGTGTAGTGTGTGGTATGTGTATGGTGTATGTAGTGTTTATGCATGGTGAGTGTGTGTGCACATATATGTATGCGTATGTGTGGCAAGGGTATGTGTGTGTGCTATGTACATATGTGTGTGGTAAGGGTATGTGTGTGCTGTGTACATGTGTGCTGTGTATAGCATATATGAAGTGTGTGGGTTTGTGTTTGGTGTGTGGTGTATGTATGTGTGGTTTGTGTGTGTGGTATATGTAGTATATGTGTTTGCTATGTGTAGTGTGTGTGAGGTGGGGGTATATGTGTGTGCAGTATACATATGTGGTGTGTGTGTGGTTTATGTGTGGTGTGCAGATTTGTGGTCTGTGTGTGGTGTATTTGTGTGTGTGATGTGTGTGGTCTGTGTGTGTGGTATGTGTGTATATGTGTGGTGTGTGCAGTGTGTGTGCATAGTGTGTATGTACATATGTATGTGTGTGTGGTGGGGGTATTTGTGTGTGCTGTGTACATGCGTAGTGTGTGGGTTTGTAGTCTGTGTGGTGTATGCGTGTATGATGTGTGTGTAGTGTGTGCGTGATATGTATGTAGTGTGTGTATGTGGTATGTGTGTGCGCGGTATGTGTAGTATGTGTGTTTGCTATCTGTAGTGTGTGGTGGGTGTGTGTGGTGTATGTAGTGTTTGTTCATGATCTGTGTGTGTTCATATGTATGTGGTGTGTGTTGTATGTGTGCATGTAGTGTATGTGTGTGGGGTGTGTGTTGTGTGGGAAATGTGTCTGTGCAGTATGGCTGTGTGTGGTATGTGTGTATGTGGTGTGTATGTTGTGTGTGTGGGGTATCAGTGTGTTGTATATGTGTGTGGGGGGGGTCTATGTTTGGTGTGTGTGTGATATCTGTGGTATGTGCATATGGTATGTGTGTGTGGTATGTGTTTGTCTCTGAGGTATATATGTGTGAGGTATGTGTGTGTGGTATATGTGAGTATGTTTGTGTGTGGTGTATGTGTGTATTTGTGGTATGTGCATGGTATGTGTAAGTGGTATATGTGTATGTGTGGTATGTGTGTGTGCTATGTGTGTTTGTATGATATGCATGTTTGTGTGATGTATGTGTAGCATATGTGTGTTTGTCTAGTATTAAGGTGAACACATCCCCAGGTCCGGATGGGATCTATCCCAGGTTACTGAGGGAAGCAAGACAGGAAATAGCTGGGGCCTTAACAGATATTTTTGCAGAATCCTTAGACATGGGTGAGGTCCTGGAGTACTGGAGAACTGCGAAAGTCCCTTTTTAAAAAGTGTGTAGACAGGCAGAAGGCTGGAAGAACACAATTTGGATTCTAGCATCTGCAGTTTTTTTGTCTCTAACTGTTTAAGAAGGGTAACAGGGATGATGCAGGTGAGCCTGACGTCAGTGTTAGGGAAGCTACTGGAGAATATACTGAGGGATAGGTTCTATTTACAGGAGATCCTTGATTATCCAAACGTGATGGGTAGGAGTATTTTATTTGGATAATTGATCACTCGGTTAATCGATCTGATTATGAGTGCCGGTTATCGAACATTTCTGAGTTATCCGTCAATGCACACCATAATGCCGTTTAACCGATAACTGAATGCTGAGTTGCCTAATGCCGTTTTTATGGGACCTTGAGATCTTGTTTGGATAATCCAAATTTCGGATAATTGATGTTTGGATAATCAAGGTTGTACTAAGTAGTGGAAGGGAACTTCTCAAAATGGAGAATTATGACCAGTGATGTCCCCCAGGGATCCGTGCTGGGACCACTGTTGTTTGTGATATACATAAATGATTTGGAGGAAGGTATAGGTGGTCTGTTTAGCAAGTTTTTAGATGACACTAAGATTGGTGGAGGAGCAGATAGTGAAGGGGACTGTCAGAGAATGCAGCAGAATGTGGATAGATTGGAGAGTTCCGCAGAGAAATGGCAGATGGAGTTCAATCTGGGCAAATGCGAGGTGATGTATTTTGGAAGATCCAACTCAAGAGTAAAACTATACGGTTAATGGAAAAGCCCTGGGGAAAATTGATTTACAGAGAGATCTGGGTGTTCAGGTCCATTGTTCCCTGAAGGTGGCAATGCAGGTCAGTGGTCAAGCAGTCATATGGCATGCTTTCCTTCATCAGATGGGGTATTGAGTACAAGAGTTGGCAGGTCATGTTACAGTTATATAGGACTTTGGTTCGGCCACATTTGGAATACTGCGTACAGTTCTGATCGCCACATTACCAATAGGATATGGATACTTCGGAGAGGGTGCAGAGGAGGTTCACCAGGATGTCACCTGGTATAGGAGGCACTAGCTATGAAGAAAAGCTGAGTAGATTAGGACTACTTTCATTAGAAAGATGAAGGTTGGGGAGTCCTGATCGAGGTCTACAAAATCATGAGGGGTATATTCAGGTGGATAGCAAGAAGCTTTTCCCCAGAATGGAGGGGCTCAATTACTAGGGGTGATGAGTTCAAGGTGAGAGTGGAAATGTTTAAAGGAGATATGCGGAGAAAGTTCTTTGCACAGAGGATGGTGGGTGCCTGGAACGCGTCGCCAGTGGAGATGGTAGAGAAGGGCACAATAGTGCCACTTAAGATGTATCTAGATAGATACATGAATGGGCAGGGAGCAGAGGGATACAGATCCTTAGAAAATAGCTGACAGGTTTAGATTGAGGATTTGGATCAGTGCAGGCTTGGAGGGCGGAAGGTTATTTTCCTGTGCTGTAATTTTCTTTGTTCTTTGCGCTTTGTTTGATATATGTGTGTGTGAATGTGTGAGTGTGTGGGGTATGTCTGTGTGCATGCGTGTGTGGGGTATGTCTGTGTATGTGAAGGGGGTATGTCTGTGTGTGTGTGAGAGGGGGTTATGTCTGTGTGTGTGGGGGGTATGCCTGTGTGTGTGTATGTGTGTGTGTGTGTGTGTGCGAGGGGTGTATGTCTGTGTGTGTGGGGGGGGTATGCCTGTGTGTGTGTATGTGTGTGTGTGTGGGGGGGGGGGGGAGGTATGTCTGTGTGTCTGGGGGGGTATGTCTGTGTGTGTGTGTATGTGTGTTTGTGTCTGTGTGTGTGAGGGGGGGTAGAACGTAGAACATAGAACAATACAGCACAGAACAGGCCCTTCGGCCCACAATGTTGTGCCAAACATTTGTCCTAGCTTAAGCACCCATCCCTGTACCTATCCAATTGCCGCTTAAAGGTCACCAAAGATTCTGACTCTACCACTCCCACGGGCAGCGCATTCCATGCCCCCACCACTCTCTGGGTAAAGAACCCACCCCTGACATCTCCCCTATACCTTCCACCCTTCACCTTAAATTTATGTCCCCTTGTAACACTCTGTTGCACCCGGGGAAAAAGTTTCTGACTGTCTACTCTATCTATTCCTCTGATTATCTTATAAACCTCTATCAAGTCACCCCTCATCCTTCGCCGTTCCAACGAGAAAAGGCCTAGCACGCTCAACCTATCCTCGTACGACCTATTCTCCATTCCAGGCAACATCCTGGTAAATCTTCTCTGCACCCTCTCCAAAGCTTCCACATCTTTCCTAAAGTGAGGCGACCAGAACTGCACACAGTACTCCAAATATGGCCTAACCAAAGTCCTGTACAGTTGCAACATCACTTCACGACTCTTGAATTCAATCCCTCTGCTAACGAACGCTAATACACCATAGGCCTTCTTACAAGCTCTATCCACCTGAGTGGCAACTTTCAAAGATCTATGAACATAGACCCCAAGATCCCTCTGTTCCTCCACCTCATTAAGAACCCTACCGTTAACCCTGTATTCCGCATTCTTATTTGTCTTTCCAAAATGGACAACCTCACACTTGGCAGGGTTGAACTCCATCTGCCACTCCTCAGCCCAGCTCTGCATCATATCTAAGTCTCTTTGCAGCCGACAGCAGCCCTCCTCACTATCCACAACTCCACCAATCTTCGTATCATCTGCAAATTTACTGACCCACCCTTCGACTCCCTCATCCAAGTCATTAATAAAAATTACAAACAGCAGAGGACCCAGAACTGATCCCTGAGGAACTCCACTTGTAACTGGGCTCCAGGCTGAATATTTACCATCTGCCACCACTCTCTGACTTCGACCGGTTAGCCAGTTCTCTATCCAACTGGCCAAACGTCCCACTATCCCATGCCTCCTGACTTTCCGCATAAGCCTACCATGGGGAACCTTATCAAGGAACTCCACTTGTAACTGGGCTCCAGGCTGAATATTTGCCATCTACCACCACTCTCTGACTTCGACCGGTTAGCCAGTTTTCTATCCAATTGGCCAAATTTCCCTCTATCCCATGCCTCCTGACTTTCCGCATAAGCCTACCATGGGGAAGATGGTATGTCTGTGTGTGTGGGGGGGTATGTCTGTGTGTGTGTATATGCATGTGTGTCTGTGTGTGTGTGTGAGAGGGGGGTATGTCTGTGTGTGGGGGGATATGTCTGTGTGTGTGTACGTGTGTGTGTGTCTGTGTGTATGTGTGAGAGGGGGGTCTGTGTGGGGGGGTATTTCTGTGTGTGTGTGTATGTGTGTGTGGGGGTAGGTCTGTGTGTGCGCGTGTGTGTGTGTGTGTGTTGGGAGGGTATGTATGTGTGTGTGTGTCTGTGTGTGTTGGGGGGTATGTCTGTGTGTGGGGGTATGTCTGTGTGTGTGTGCGTGCGTGTGTACGTATGTGTGGGGGTATGTCTGTGTGTGTGTGCGTGCGTGTGTACATGTGTGTGTGGGAGGGTGTCTGTGTGTGTAGGGGGGTATCTCTGTGTGCGTGTCTGTGTGTGGGGGGTGGGGTATGTCTGTGTGTGTGTCTGTGTGTATGTGTATGTGTGTGTGTCTGTGTGTGTGTAGGGGGGATATGTCTGTGTATGTGTCTGTGTGTATGTGTATGTGTATGTGTGTGTGTAGGGGGGATATGTCTGTGTATGTGTCTGTGTGTATGTGTATGTGTATGTGTGTGTGTGTCTGTGTGTCTGTGTGTGGCGGTATATCTGTCTGTGTGTCTGTGTCTGTGTGTGGGGGGGGTATGTCTGTGTGTGTATCTTTGTGTATGTGTCTGTGTGTGTTGGGGGAATATGTCTCTGTATGTGTGTGTGTGTGTGTGGGGGGGGGGGGGGGGGGGAGTGGGGAACGCACCTGGGAGTGATCCCCTATCACACCTACAAGACCAGAGAGGTCTGCCCAGAGTCAACCAAAGAGGCAGCAGTCATGCTAACGAGACTTCAAAAATCCTTTAACATCTCCCGAATTGAAGGCTTCTCTACTTTGTCCATCTCCTTTACCTCTCCCTATCCTCCAATCATAGCACAGCTTTCTCCTCACCTGATATTTTGGAATATATTATCCCCTTCCCCTATGATGACTGATGTATGTTCACTACATCAGCAGTATAACCCTACATTTTCATTCCTAATCAGCTACCCACTTTGTTTAATTGGACTTCTACTATTTATGTTTTTATGGAAGATTTGGAGCTTCCTTTTTACATAACCTCTCATCTTTCACAGGCACTGTCCTGGTCTCTTCGAGAGATTCCTCCTCTAACTTCTCGAGCATAGAACATAGAACATTACAGCGCAGTACAGGCCCTTCGGCCCTCGATGTTGCACCGACCTGTCATACTAATCTGAAGCCCATCCCACCTACACTATTCCATGTACATCCAAATGCCTCAGCCTTTCCTCGTAAGACATTTCCTCCATACCAGGCACCATCCTAGTAAATCTCCTCTGCACCCTTTCCAAAGCTTCCACATCCTTCCTATAATGCAATGACCAGAACTGTACACAATACTCCAAGTGTGGCCGTACCAGAGCTTTGTACAGCTGCAGCATAGCCTCATGGTTCCACAATTCAATCCCTTTATTAATAAAGGCCAAAACACTGTATGCCTTCTTAACAACGCTGTCAATCTGGGTGGCAACTTTCAGGGATCTGTGTACATGGACACCGAGATCTCTCTGCTCATCTGCACTCCCAAGAATCTTACCATTAGCCCAGTACTTTGCATTCCAATTACTCCGTCCAAAGTGTATCACCTCACACTTGTCCACATTAAACTCCATTTGCCACCTCGCAGCCCAGCTCTGCATCCTATCTATGTCTCTCTGTAACCTACTACATCCTTCGTCACTATCCACAACTCCACTGACCTTACTGTCGTCTGCAAATTTACTAACCCACCCTTCTAAGCCCTCATCCAGGTTATTTATAAAAATGACGAAAGCAGTTGACCCAACACCGACCCTTGTGGTACGCCGCTAGTAACTGGACACCACGATGAAATGTTCCATCAGCTACAAACCTCTGTTTTCTTTCAGCAAGCCAATTACTGATCCAAACTGCTATGTCTCCCACAATCCCATTCCTCTGCATTTTGCATAATAGCCTACTGTGGGGAACCTTATTGAACGCCTTGCTGAAATCCATATACACTACATCAAATGGTTTACTCTCATCTACCTGTTTGGTCACTTTATCAAAAAACTCAATAAGATTCATTAGGCACGATCTACCTTTCACAAAACCTGTCCCTGATCAGATTATTCTTTTCTAGATGGTTATAAATCCTATCTCCTATAACCTTTTCCAACACTTTACCAACAACTGGAGTGAGACTCGCTGGTCTGTAATTACCAGGGTTGTCTTTACTACCCTTTTTGAACAAGGGAGCCACATTTGCTATCCTCCAGTCCTCAGGCACTATTCCTGTAGACAATGATGATTTGAAGATCAATGCCAAAGGCTCGGCAATCTCTTCCCTTGCTTCCCAGAGGATCCAGGATAGATCCCAACTGGCCCAGGGGACTTGTCTACTTTCACACTCTGCAGTATTTCTAATATCTCTTCCTTGTGAACCTCAATCTCTTCTAGTCTTGATGCAAGTATCTCTGTATCTTCCTCGCCAACATTTTCATTTTCTATAGTGAACACTGTCAAAAAATATTTATTTAGTGCTTCCCCTATCTCCTCTGACTCCACACACAATTTCCCACTATTATCCTTGATTGGCCCTAATTTAACTCTCGTCATTCTTTTATTCTTGACATACCTATGGAAAGCCTTAGGGTTAACCCTGATCCTATCCGCCAACAACTTCTCATGTCTCCTCCTGGCTCTTCTGAGCTCTCTTAATAAAGTCTTTCCTGACTTCCTTGTAACCCTCAAGCGCCCTGAGTTTTCACATTTTGTCCTAACATAAGCCGCCTTCTTCTTCTTGACCATGGATTCCACTTCCTTAGTAAACCACGGCTCACACGTTCTATATCTTCCTCCCTGTCTGACAGGTACATACTTATCTAGGACACACAGGAGCATTTCCTTGAATAAGCTCCACATTTTTAATGTGCTCATCCCCTGCAGTTTCCTTCCCCATTCTATGCTTCCTAAATCTTTCCTAATTGCATCGTAATTTCCCTTCCCCCAGCTGAAACTCTTGCTCGGTGAAGTACACCTATCCCTTTCCATCACTAAAGTAAACCTGACAGAATTGTGATCGCTGTCTCCAAAGTGCTCACCTACTTCCAAATCTAACACCTGGCCAGGCTCGTTGCTCAGTACTAAATCTAAAGTGGCTTCGCCCCTTGTTGGCCTGTCTACATACTGTGTCAGGAAGCCCTCCTGCAGACACTGGACAAAAACTGACCCATCTACAATACTCGTACTGTAGTGATCCCAGTCAATATTTGGATAGTTGAAGTCCCCCATGACAACTACCCTGCCTCTCTCACTCCTATCGAGAATCATCTTTGCTGTCCTTTCCTCTACATCTCTGGGACTATTCGGAGGCCTATAGAAAACTCCCAGCATGGTGATTTCTCCTTTCCTGTTTCTAACCTCAGCCCATACTACCTCAGTTAATGAGTCCCCAAACATCCTATTTACAATTGTAATATTGTCCTTGATCAACAATGCCACACCTCCCCCTCTTTTACCATCTTCTCTGTTCTTACTGAAACATCTGAATCCCGGAACCTGCAACAGCCATTCCTGTCCCTGCTCTATCCATGTCTCCGTAATGGCCACAACATCAAAGCCCCAGGTACCAACCCACGCTGCCAGTTCACCCACTTTATTTCAGATGCTCCTGGTGTTAAAGTACACACACTTCAAACCAAGTTCTCACTTGCCAGTGTCAGATACTTGATTTTGGAACTCCCTACGCTCATCCTCTTCTGTACCTGTCCTACAATTTTGGTTCCCATCCCCCTGCTGTATTAGTTTAAATCCACCTTAATAGCTTTAGCGAATTTCCCCCCCCACCCCCGCCCAGGATATTGGTACCCCTCTGGTTTAGATGAAGACCATCCTGCTTGTAGAGGTCCCACCTACCCCAGAAAGAGCTCCAATTATCCAAAAACCTGAAACCCTCCCTCCTGCACCATCCCTGTAGCCACGTGTTCAAATCCTTTCTCTCCCTATTCCTCACCTCACTAGAATCCCAAAAACACGATCAGAGACATCACGGACCCTGGCACCTGGGAGGCAACATACCAACCGTGAGTCTCTCTCGTCCCCACAGAACCTCCTATCTGTCCCCTTAACTGTCGAGTCCCCAATGACTACTGCTCTGCTCTTGTTCCCCCTTCCCCTCTGAGCAGCCCCACGGTAAGTCATCCCCCCCCCAACAGTATCCAAAACGGTATATTTATTTTTGAGGGGAATGGCCACAGGGGATCCCTGCACTGCCTGTCGGTTCCCTTTCTGTCCCCTAACAGTCACCCATCTGTCTTTTTCTTTTATCTGGGGAGTGACTACCTCTCTGTAAGTCCTGTCAATAACCCCTCTGCCTCCCGAATGATCCGATGTTTATCCAACTCCAGCTCCAGTTCCCTAACACGGTTTTCGACAAGCTGGTGTTGGGTGCATTTCCCACAGATGTAGCCAGCAGGGACAATAGTGGTGACCCTTACTTCCCACATTCTGCAGGAGGAACATTCCACTGCCCTAAACTCCATTCCCACTGTTCTAACTCCCGAAGTGACTGTGCTTTACTTGGGTCCGAATTGTATCAGGAACATGCATTTATTTAAAGTTCCTTTTTTTCTAATCTATTGCATTTCTCTAATCATTCAGGACCCCTATTGCTTCTTCTGATCTGTCTCGTCTGTACCTGAATCATTGTATCCCCACATCAGGAGTGAGAGTGTTACCGATATGTCAAACTGCAGTGCAAAATCCATTCCCATTGCATATATACCGAATGGGTTTATTCACTAACATTGTTCACTGGAACATAGTGTTTTGTCATCATTTACAGGTTGTTTACTGATCTTTTCTCAGGCCAGCTGTTTAGTGTTCTCTCTTCATGTACAAATTGTTTGTAAATTATGCCACAAATGTAGCAAATTCGGAAACCTCAATTTCAGGCAGGTTCAGGCTTTTGGACTTTGCTGGAATAGTTGCAGATTTATCATGTAAATGTTTTGTTTTGTGTGCAATCGTGTCATTCCTAGAGGGAGGATTTTTCAGGATTATCCCATAAATTGAAACTAATTGTGAGGAAATTGGTCCAGTTTCATGAGCGACACCACATGAATCCAAGTTTCTCTGGAGTACAAGGTGGAGGAGGGGAATGTTGTGTGGAAAGGCGGATGGTCAATGGAGCGGAAGGTGTCTGCAGGGGTGTATTACCCAGCCAGGCCACATTAATACCATCCCACCTCATTCAAGAAGCATGCTCAGGGGAATTCCCATTCGAGCAAGGGCAGGGATGGAGATATAACTGTCCTTTCCCTGACTATAGAAAGAGGTGGAAGATACTGGAAAGACATCACTCATGCCTCTAATCTCGACTCACCTAAAGGACCCTCACCTCCTCCTAAATACCTCGACTCCTGATGGCTGGTAGCTCTCGAGAGGAGTTAGTGAGGGCCACTCAGAATCTAACTGAGTAGTAGCCTTGATTCTCCCAGCAGTCTGGCAACATTATGTCAATCAACCCTTGTGTAATGGTTGCCAAGTTTGTTAAATGCTTTCCCACTGGTCATAAAGGTGGCATGTTTGTATGGTCATTGGAACCAAGGACTTTTACCCTCATGTATTCTGAGAGGACTATGTTGTGTCTGGACGAGTATGTCACCCCTTCTCCACTGGGTCCAGTCTTGACAAAAGATGAAAGCTTCTGTATTTTCCCCCCAGGATCCCATATGTCTCGTTAGGCAGCATTGTCTAGTTGGTGAGCTTACAAAACATCCCTCCAAATGAACCATGCCAGATTGGATGGGCAGTCACAGAGCTTAAAATTCACATTGCAGAGTTGAAATTATCCTTTGGAGTTGGATTTCTGACTTGAAGGATGATAGGTGAATGGGAGCTTCACTCAGCACCCGATCTGGATGTATTATTCTGTGAGCTAAAATCTGACTGGTAACAGAAACCCCAAGATGAGGTATAGCATTATCTCAGTACCCAGATCCAATATCCATTTATGCAGTGCCAGCATAAGACATTGGTCAGCACACCTCCATGAGGAGACAGTGGCATAGCAATAGCATCATCGCTGTAGTCATCCAGAGTCCCTGGTTAATGCCGGGGCACAGGGGTTCAAATCCTTCGGTAGGAGGTAGTGAAATTTGAATCCAATAAAATCTGAAAATAACAAAGTTGGTATAATGGTGACCATTGTCAGAAAAGCCATCTGGTTCACTAATGGTCTTCAGGGAAGGAAATCTGCCATCCTCACCCAGTCTGGCCTACGTATCAGCCCAGACCCACAGCCATAATGCCGTTAATTCTTAATTGTCCTCTGAAGTGGTGTCCGGTAGCCAATCAGTTTAATAATTAAGATACCCAATAAATGCTAACCTTGTCAGTAGGAAAAAGAAAACATCAGGTCATCTTCCTACCCTCCCAGTTGGCCCTGCTCCTGAGAGATGCCATGTCACAGTTAACCCCTTTAGATTGCGGTGCTAATCCTGAGGTCAAGGAACATAATTGTATAGCAACCTCCTCTTCCTTCGTGTTGGCCCCTCAAATCCAGGGCCCCATTGACCTTGAGGAGTTTTCTCTTCGTCTTCAACAATCAAGCAAATCTTTTTTATTATTGTTATTAATGATGAATTCTGCTCACAAATAATATGAGAATATACTTCAATTCTCTCTGCTAGCTCGAGATGTTGTTGCAAAACTGAACAATCTAGGAATTACCACCACAACAGACTTTAATTGGATTGCACAGTTGCGATATTATTTGGAGAAGGAAAACATCATTGTCAGAATGATTACCACCACAGTACCTTATGGTTATGAATATTTGGGCAACACAGGAAGGCTTGTTATCACACCCCTGACTGACAGGTGTTACAGGTAAGAGTTCAGATCCTGTTAACTGCTTCCGGTGTCTTGGATGAAGGATCTAGGATGACACTATTTATTAGCTCTAGGTGTGTTACATTAAATTAAAGATTATGTGTAATAATGATGAGAAATCTGTGAAGGAAAGCAGACTAACCCCATTCTCTTCCAGGCACAAGTCACAGGGGGATGCTTTAAACTTGTCACTGAGTGTGGAAGTGGCGTTGTGTATCAGACTATTTAACAAACCCACGGGTCTCATCACTGCTGAATGCAAGGGAAAATCAGTACGCAGCAATGTGTCATCTACTGAAAAACTATTTAATCTCCACACATTCAACTCACAGCCCAAACCCTGTAAAAACATCACTGCCTTAGAAAGAATAATAAACTGTGAGGTATCTTCAGACTCTGGTCTAAACCCTCAGCTCTTCACAGATTATTCTTATTCTCAACAAAATTAAATTAACTACATGCACTTAAAGACGAACAGAGTTACTTCAAAAGCAATCTGGTTTCAGGGATTTGCTGTTCAAGTGTAAGGTGCTTTGTTGTTTTGAAGTTTTTGCATTTGAACAATGAAAGCTGTGACAGAGAAATGATTTGCTGGAATCTGTTCTTTCTTCATTTGAATTCAATCTTGCTTTTTCCTAATTTGCTTTGCTCCTCATTTAATTTCCTCTCTTCTTCCTTGATCATCATTTTTCCTTGTCTTCTTCATTTCAACAAAGGAGCTAAATTAAGCACATGCTATTGTTCACCAAAATTATATTGAGTCAGCATCAGCGTGAAACTCAACGCAGATCTCCCCAAATGAAGATTGCAGTGGTAGTCAGGTGTGACTATGTAAAACGTCTCTGCAGTTTAAACCAAACCATCATCTCTGCTAACCTCTTCTTACAGAACACTAATGGGGGCTTTACAACTGAACCTAGGAGGGGCTCCAGAAGGACCTGCAGGAACTGGCAAAACCGAAACCTGCAAAGATTTGGCCAAGGCTGTGGCTAAACAGGTAGAATATGGAATCCGAAGTTAACTGTGTGGAGATTTTCTTAAAGCCACTGTGATGGATTCTTTTTGAACTATTGTGTATCAACATTTGAAGAAAAGCAAAAAATGTTTCTAAACCAGGAAGCACTGAATCACAGGTTTGCAAAATTATAATGGTGCAGAAGGAAGCCATTCAGCCCTTAATTTGCAACTGCATTATTATCTAATGCTAAATTCCTGCCCTTTCACACATATCCCTGCACACCAGTTCTACCCAGACACACACCCAATGCCCACTTGAATGGCTCAATTGGATCTCCCTCCACCATATTTCCAGACAGTGTCTTCCAGACCCTAACTACTCACCGTCTGCAAAAGTTCTTCTCACATCACCCTTGCTTCATATGTACATGTGCCATTTTCTTCTTTTGCCTTGAACATTAGGAACAGTTTCCCCCATCTGTTCTGTCTAGCTCACTCATGATTTTGAAAGCCTCTATCAAATCTTCTCTCAGCTTTCTTTTCTCCATGGTGAACAGTCCCAATTTCTTCAATCTATCCTCATCACTGAAGTTTCTCATTCTTGTAATTGCTTCTGAACTCTCTCAGTTGCATTCACATCCTTTCTATAATGTGGTTTCCATACCGTGCACAATTTTCTAGCTGACGCCTAATAAGTTCAACATCACCTCCATGCTCTTGTACTCTCTGACCCTATTAATTAATCGGAGAATACTGTATGATTTATAAACTGCTTTCTCCACCTGTCCTATCATTTTCAATAATCTGTGCACATATACACGCAGGTCCAGCTGCTCCACATCCTTTAGAATTGTACCCCTATTTTATACTATCTTTCAATGTTCTTCTGACTGAAGTGCATCACCTCACACTTCTCTACATCAAACTTCATCTGCCATCTATTCTCCTTCCTCCACCAACTTGTCACTACCCTTTTGGAGTTCCACACTGTCCTTCTCACAGTTTACAATTCTTCACTTTAGGGTCAGCTGCAAACTTGGAAATTATACCCTGCACGTCACAACCCAGATCATTCATATGTATCAGAAAAAACAAGGTCCCCATATCAACTCCCGGTGAACTCCAGAAATTCTCCTCCGTCTGAAAAAGAGCCATTGGCCATTACTATCACTCACTCAATTTTGTATCTATGTTGCTAATTTCCCTTTTATTTCGTGACCTATGACTTTCCACAAGTCTGTTGTGTGGTACTGTACCAAACACCATCTGAAAATCCATGCAAAGTTAATTTAATATCTCAGTCATGCCCCTGTCTCAATGTGTAAATCCCCCTCTTTGATCTCTGATCAGCTCTGCTCCTCCTTTTAACCACTGTCTTCCTGTCAATATTGAAACTTTATTGCTGGAACAGCACAGCAGGTCAGGCAGCATCCAGGGAACAGGAGATTCGACGTTTCGGGCACAGGCCCTTCTTCAGGAATGAGCAGAGAGTGTTCAGCAGGAGAAGATAAAAGGTAGGGAGGAGGGACTTGGAGGAGGGGAGTTGGAAATGTGATAGGTGGAAAGAGGTCAAGGTGAGGGTGATAGGTCGGAGTAGGATGGAGGGGGAGAGGTCAAGAAGAAGACTGCAGGTCAGGAAGGCGGTGCCGGGCTGGAAGGATCCGGCTGAGACAAGGTGGGGGGAGGGGGGATGAAGAAACTGGTGAAGTCCAAGTTCATCCCCTGCGGTTGGAGGGTTCCCAGTCGGAAGATAAGACGCTCCTCCTCCGACTGTCGGGTTGTTGTGGTTTGGCGGTGGATGAGTCCAATGACCTGCATATCCTCGGTGGAGTGGGAGGGGGAGTTGAAATGCTGTGCCACAGGTTGGTTGGGTTGGTTCGTCCGGGTGGCCCAGAGGTGCTCCCTGAATCGCTCCGCAAGTAGGCGGCCTGTCTCCCCAATATAGAGGAGGCCACACCGGCTGCAGCGGATGCAGTAGATGATGTGGGTGGAGGTGCAGGTGAATCTGTGGCGGATATGGAAGTTTCCCTTGGGGCCTTGGAGAGAAGTGAGGGGGGAGGTGTGGGCGCACGTGTTGCACCTCCTGCGGTTGCAAGGGAAGGTGCCGGGAGTGGTGGTTGGGTCGGTGGGGGGTGTGGATCTGACAAGGGAGTCGCGGAGGGAGTGGTCTCTACGGAAAGCTGATAGGGGAGGGGAGGGAAATATATCCTTGTTGCTGGGGTCTGTTTGGAGGTGGCGGAAGTGACGGCGGATGATGCGCTGTACATGGAGATTGGTGGGGTGGTAGGTGAGGACCAGTGGGGTTCTGTCCTGGTGGCGGTTGGAGGGGCGGGGCTCAAGAGCGGAGGAGCGGGAAGTGGAGGAGATGCGGTGGAGGGCACCGTCGACCACGTCGGGGGGGAAATTGCGGTCCTTGAAGAAGGAGGCCATCTGTGTTGTACGTATTTTGAACTGGTCCTCCTGGGAGCAGATGCGGCGGAGACGAAGGAATTGGGAGAATGGGATGGCGTTTTTACAGGGGGCAGGATGGGAGGAGGTGTAGTCCAGGTAGCCGGATGCGGCGGAGACGAAGGAATTGGGAGGCACAGCATTTCAACTCCCCCTCCCACTCCACCGAGGATATGCAGGTCATTGGACTCATCCACCGCCAAACCACAACAACCCGACGGTCGGAGGAGGAGCGTCTTATCTTCCGACTGGGAACCCTCCAACCGCAGGGGATGAACTTGGACTTCACCAGTTTCTTCATCCCCCCTCCCCCCACCTTGTCTCAGCCGAATCCCTCCAGCCCGGCACCGCCTTCCTGACCTGCAGTCTTCTTCTTGACCTCTCCGCCTCCATCCTACTCCGACCTATCACCCTCACCTTGACCTCTTTCCACCTATCACATTTCCAACGCCCCTCCTCCAAGTCCCTCCTCCCTACCTTTTATCTTCTCCTGCTGAACACTCTCTGCTCATTCCTGAAGAAGGGCCTGTGCCCGAAACGTCGAATCTCCTGTTCCCTGGATGCTGCCTGACCTGCTGTGCTGTTCCAGCAATAAAGTTTCAACTTTGATCTCCAGCATCTGCAGACCTCACTTTCTCCTTCCTGTCAATATGCCAATAGAGGACTTTGGGATGTCCCTTGATGTTAGCTGCTGTTCACGAAGGAGTTAGCAGGAGTTCACTTTGTCAGGAAATAAACCCAGGGCCCTCTGACTGCACTGGGAATGAGATGACAGAGAGGGATTCCTAGATCCACATCCTGTCCCTCTCACACTATGTCACTGCTCCAAATGAAACCTGCAGACACAGCGTTCCAAATTTATTCACAAAAATGCACATCAAAGAATTTTGTGCTGTTTGTTCTGGGAGTCGAGAGGTTATAAAGAGAGTGTTAACCTGTTTTTTTTAAAAATGTTGATTCCATTCTGTGGAAATATAAGAATTTTCAACACAACATCAGACCATTCAGCCCAACAGATTCTCGTCAGTGATTATGCGTTATCATGTTGTTAGGTCAATCCTCAAGTGGCAGGAGTTGGGAGGTCATGTTGCGACTGTACAGAGAATTGGTTAGGCAACTTTTGGAATATTGTGTGCAATTCTGGTTTCCCTCCTATAGGAAGGATGTTGTGAAACTTGAAAAGATTCAGAAAAGATTTACAAGGATGTTGCCAGATTTGGAGGATTTGAGCTATAGGGAGAGGCTAAAAATGTTGGGGCTGTTTTCCCTGGAGCATCGGAGGCTGAGGGGTGACTTTATAGAGGTTTATAAAATCATGAGGGGCATGAATGGGGTAAATAGACAAAGTCTTTTCCCTGGAGTGGGGGAGTCTAGAACTAGAGGGCATAGCTTTAGGGTAGGAGGGCAAATATTTAAAAGGGACCTAAGGGATAACTTTTTCATGCAGAGGGTGGTGCACGTATGGAATGAGCTGCCAGAGAAATGGTGGAGGTTGGTACAGTTACAACATTTAAAAAGAATCTAGATGGGTCTACAAATAGGAAGGGTTTGGAACGATATGGGGCCAAGTGCTGGCAAATGGGACTAGATTAGATTAGGATATCTGGTTGGCATGGACAAGTTAGACCCAAGGGTCTGGTTCTGTGCTGTACTTCTCTGTGACCCTATTACCCTTCTGTAAAACCGAAAGGAGCTGAAAAATGTGTTTTTTTATGCAGTGGGAGGAGCAAGTCAAATAGTTTGTGAAGGTGCCCTATGTCAAAGGCCGTGGCAGTGATTTTGATGGTAAAGGAGAGAGATGAAGATGTAAAATAGATGTAAATGACAGGTGTGAAAAAGAGAAAATGGGTCCAACCTGCTGAGAGCAAAGTCAACAAGTCACAGGCAGGAGAGGGAAGGTTGGAGATGTAAGAAAAATAGAGTTTCGAGGTCATGTTCTAAAGTTATGGAGCTCCATGTTCAGTCCTGGATGCTGTAAAATGCCAAAGCAAAAATGAGATAGAACATAGAACAATACAGCACAGAACAGGCCCTTCGGCCCACGATGTTGTGCCGAACATTTGTCCTAGCTTAAGCACCCATCCATGTACCTATCCAATTGCCACTTAAAGGTCACCAAAGATCCTGACTCTGCCACTCCCACAGGCAGTGTATTCCATGCCCCCATCACTCTCTGGGTAAAGAACCCACCCCTGACATCTCCCCTTCACCTTCCATCCTTCACCTTAAATTTATGTCCCCTTGTAACACTCTGTTGTACCCGGGGGAAAAAGTTTCTGACTGTCTACTCTATCTATTCCTCTGATCATCTTATAAACCTCTATCAAGTCACCCCTCATCCTTCGCCGTTCCAACGAGAAAAGGCTTAGCACTCTCAACCTATCCTCGTACGACCTATTCTCCATTCCAGGCAACATCCTGGTAAATCTTCTCTGCACCCTCTCCAAAGCTTTGACATCTTTCCTAAAGTGAGGCGACCAGAACTGCACACAGTACTCCAAATGTGGCCGAACCAAAGACCTGTACAGTTGCAACATCACTTCACGACTCTTGAATTCAATCCCTCTGCTAATGATTGCTAATACACCACAGGCCTTTTTACAAGCTCTATCCACCTGAGTGTCAACTTTCAAAGATCTATGAACATAGACCCCAAGATCCCTCTGTTCCTCCACCTCACTAAGAACCCTACCGTTTACCCTGTATTCCGCATTCTTATTTGTCTTTCCAAAATGGACAACCTCACACTTGGCAGGGTTGAACTCCATCTGCCACTCCTCAGCCCAGCTCTGCATCATATCTAAGTCCCTTTGCAGCCGACAACAGCCCTCCTCACTATCCACAACTCCACCAATCTTCGTATCATCTGCAAATTTACTGACCCACCCTTCGACTCCCTCATCCAAGTCATTAATAAAAATTACAAACAGCAGAGGACCCAGAACTGATCCCTGCGGAACTCCACTTGTAACTGGGCTGAATATTTACCATCAACACCACTCTCTGACTTCGACCGGTTAGCCAGTTTTCTATCCAATTGGCCAAATTTCCCTCTATCCCATGCCTCCTGACTTTCCGCATAAGCCAACCATGGGGAACCTTATCAAATGCCTTACTAAAATCCATGTATACTACATCCACTGCTCTACCCTCATCCACATGCTTGGTCACCTCCTCAAAGAATTCAATAAGACTTGTAAGGCAAGACCTACCCTTCACAAATCCGTGCTGGCTGTCCCTAATCAAGCAGTGTCTTTCCAGATACTCATAAATCCTATCCCTCAGTACCCTTTCCATTACTTTGCCTACCACCGAAGTAAGACTAACTGGCCTGTAATTCCCGGGGTTATCCCTATTCCCTTTTTTGAACAGGGGCACAACATTCGCCACTCTCCAGTCCCCTGGTACCACCCCTGTTGACAGTGAAGACGAAAAGATCATTGCCAACTGTACTGCAATTTCCTCTCTTGCTTCCCACATAATCCTAGGATATATACCGTCAGGCCCGGGGGACTTGTCTATCCTCACGTTGTTCAAAATGTCCAACACATCTTCCTTCCTAACAAGTATCTCCTCTAGCTTACCAGTCCGTTTCACACTCTCCTCTTCAACAACACGGTCCCTCTCTTCGTAAATACTGAAGAAAAGTACTCATTCAAGACCTCTCCTATCTCTTCCGACTCAATACACAGTCTCCCACTACTGTCCTTGATCGGACCTACCCTCGTCCTCGTCATTTTCATGTTTCTCACATACGCATAAAATGCCTTTGGGTTATCCTTGATCCTATCCACCAAAGATTTTTCATGCCCTCTCTTAGCTCTCCTAATCCCTTTCTTCAGGTCCCTTCTGGCTATCCTGTATCCCTCCACTGCTCTGTCTGAACCCTGTTTCCTCAATCTTATGTAAGCCTCCTTCTTCCTCTTTACAAGACATTCAACCTCCCTCGTCAACCAAGGTTCCCTCACACGACCATTTCTTTCCTGCCTGTCAGGTACATACATATCAAGGACATGTCGTATCTGTTCCTTGAAAAAGTTCCACATTTCCATGACATCCTTCCCTGACAGCCTATGCTCCCAACTTATGCTCCTCAGATCCTGTCTTACAGCATCGTAATTACCCTACCCTGTTACACGCACCTATCTCTCTTCATAACCAAGGTGAAAGTCACAGAATTGTGGTCACCATCACCAAAATGTTCACCCACTAACAAGCCCATCACTTGTCCCGGTTCGTTACCGAGTACCAAATCCAATATGGCCTCCCCTCTGGTCGGACAATCTACATACTGAGTTAGAAAAGCTTCCTGGACACACTGCGCAAACACCGCCCAATCCAATCTACTTGATCTAAAGAGCTTCCAATCAATATTTGGGAAGTTGAAATCGCCCAAATGTTGTTACTCATGCTTGTTTCCTTCGAGCCTTTACTAATGAACACAACTGAAACTTTTATTTAACTAACATCTTTCTGCAAAACATCACTTCTGGCAGATATGTAACATTATAGGCACAATCCCACAGTCACTCCCAGTTTCCCTGCAATTCATTTCTCTGCACGTCAGCTCAAAACCTCCAGTCTCTGTTGAGAATTGTCCCTCTCACACTGGATTTCCTGGATACAGTTTTCACCTTGGTCACTATCCATTGCTCAATCTTCAAAGGCCCCATCCATTCTGTTCCTTTCCTTTTGATCAGAAATTGAACTCTGCTCAGCATCTTGCTTCATCACCCCTTGTCTCACCACAACAGTAGCTTCTTTGCCCCATGACTAAAACAGCAGTGGTCCTTCATTTGTGAGATGTTATGAAAAGGAGATAAACCTGATCTCTGTTTCAGTTCCTTTCCCCATGGTAACAGGAGATGCTTGTCTGAACTTTTCAAAGTATTTTTTCAAACATAGTGGTGTTGTAAAGTTTTCATTATCAATACTGCTGTTTAGTGCATTATGTTTACAACATGATGCATTTTCTGCATATTTTACATGAATGATTCAGTTATTTTCTATTTTCACAGTGTGTTGTGTTTAACTGTTCCGATGGACTCAACTACAGAGCAATGGGGAAGTTTTTCAAAGGCCTGGTACAGTCTGGAGCTTGGGCTTGTTTTGATGAATTTAATCGTATAGAATTAGAGGTAAATGTAATTAACTTTACAATTAACCTTTAAACAGAATATCATTGTAATGGTGATATTAATGAGTAATCACACCATCAACTAGAAACCACACTTGAAGTCCAAAGCTTGAAAGTTTGATGAACTTTCTTTTTTAAATTGCAATTAACATTTATATGATGATTTTGGATCCAAATTAAAAAGTACGCTTAATTTGATTTAGTAATTCACTACCTCACACCTGTATTTTATAATTTACTGTTGCTCTTGTCAAGCAATCAGTAACATTTCCAATGTTCCTAATGTCAATTACTGTCAGATGTTCTAAATGTAGCTAAAAAGAGGGATCAGGAAGTAGGGGGTTACAGATGCTACTCAAATTGGCAAACAATGGGGAAAATTACTACATATGCTGGAATCTGCACTGAAAACAAGAAATGCTGGAAATCACAGCAGTCAAGCAGCATCCATACAGAGAGAATAAGCTAAAGTTTCAAGTCTAGATGACTTTTCATCAGCTCTGACCTGCTGTGATTTCCAGCATTGTTTTCAAACACTGAAGAATATTGCCCTATATGAGGATCACTGTTGTTCACATTTACAAACACCCTGGAGACGCAGAAATCTGAAATACAGTTTCAAAACTTGCAGAAACACAAAATTCAGGATGTAGTTAATACAGAGGAGAACTGTAGAGAATAATTAGTCAACTAGAAAAGTGGGCACTTGGCCGATCAATTATGTCTAAAATAGAAAAGTCTTAGGTAGCTCAGTTGTTTTCTCTGCCAAAAAAAATACTTTATTCATAAAATTTAAAAGTTTGTCATATGTCTGACAGGACAACATGATGCGCCATGTGAAAGTCTGGAGAGTGAACATGATTTCCAAATGTATGTGTAACTTTGCTTCTCATTTTCTGGGTGGACTGCTGGCAACTAGCAATGTAAAACAAGAGAGAACTGTTTATGTGTCTCCCTGACAGTGCACAGCCTCTCCCTGAGCCAGTCCTCAGCTCTTTGTCTCCTTGTAATGTAATGAGGTCCCTAGCCCCAGGTTAAAACTTCACAGGAACTTAGAGCAAATCTGATCCCCAGACCTGCAGTGTACAGGTTCAAATCAATGTAGACAAACCCTCACAACCTATGGTTCTATTTCTCTTCTAGTTGTGCATACCTAGTAAAGAAACAGCAAGACATCAACAAGGGATAAGATATTGATTAATACTGAAATATGTAGATTCATTCATTTAGGAGCTGCGAAGTTCCTAATTGAATATTTCAAGAATTTTGGACACATCTAATTGGTAACTTCCTTAGAACGAACCCTTATGAATAATTCTGAACCACATAATAGATTTCATCACTTCCTCTCTAACAAAGTACACAGAAAATATAACTAGGCCTATCTCTTGTGGTGGAAGTGACAATGTCCCTATCCCTTGACTGAGAGGCCTGGGTTCACATTCCCACCTGCTCCAAAGTTGTGTAATAACATCAGAAAAATAGGTTAAATTGAAAAAACGCTTCATTTAAAGCCACACTCTCAAAAGCATGTACCAATCATTCATCAATGGTACACCTAAAAGGTATACCACAACAGCAGATCAAAGATGGGGATGTTCATTGATGATTGCAAAACGTTCACACCATTTTCAACTCCTCAGATACTGAAACAGTCCATGTTCAAATATGGCAAGACTTGGACAAGATTCAGGTTGGGGCTAATAAGTGGAAAGTTGTATTGCACTGCACAAGTGCCAGGCAATAACCATCTCCTTGACATTAAACGGTGTTACCATCACTGAATACCCCACCATTAATTTCCTGGGGCTTACTATTGAACAAAAACTCAACTAGAATCACCATATAAATACAATGATTACAAAAGCAGGTCAGGGGCTAGGAATCCTGTGGTGAGTAACTCACCTCGTGACTCCCAAAACCTATCCATCACCTACAAGTCACACTTGCCTGGATGAGTGCAGATCCAACAAGAAACTTGACGCTATCGAAGACAAAGCACCCCGCTTCATTGGCACCACCTCCACAAATATCCACAAATAGCCATTCTCTCCACTATCAATGTTCAGTAGCAGCAGTGTGTACTAACTACAAGATACTCTGCAAAAATTCACCAAGGCTCCTAAGACCAAACCCATGATCACTTTCATCTAGAAGGATAAAGTGAGAAGATACATGAAATCTTCATCACCTGCAAGCTCCCCTCCAAGTCACTACCTATCCTGACTTGGAAATAGATCATTATTCCATTAACATCACTGGGTCAAAATCCTGGAACTCCTGGAGGAGAGCATCTGGATGGAGTCAGACTCCAGTTTTGTCGGAAGAATCTGACAGGTAGTGCCCTTCTCACCACCAGCCAAGCTCTGTCTTGGTGCTTGTTGGAAAATTCTGATATTGAGCCATTTTGCAAGTAGGCGATAGCCAGGTTGGACCAGATGTTGATTGTAGCCATCACTCAAAGCTTCCACAGCAATAGCACAAAAGGCCAAACCGGAAAAAAATAACAACTGACAGGGAACTCCAAAAACCAAACGTGAAAGGTCAAAGTCACCACTGAAACCTCCAAAAATAAAACTAATCCCCAAGATTCATATTCATCCTGGTGTTGATGATGGTATATCCCTATCAGATTAGTAGCAGGGCCAGGGACACAATGTAGTCCTTTGAGAGTCTTGAGCCCCAGGTTTTTACCGCCCAGGCTGTTATGTGCCTCTATCCTGGGTCTTGGCTAGTAGGAAGGATAATGAGATCACAAATCAAGTCAAAACTTGCATGCGTGAGGCCATAAAAAATGCATAGCTAATATATAAAGAGATAGAATTGAAAACTAGACAAGTCATGTTGAATTTATTTAATTCATTATAAGCATGACAAAAAATTAACATTTTAATCCAATGCATCTAAACTGTGATATATTTTTGTCTCAAACAGACACAGAAATCCACATGAGACAACTACAAAATAATCTTTAAAATTCTGAGGTTTTCCAAAGGAAGTTGTCACCTCTTTTCAAGGATAAGTTCTATGTAATAAAAAAAAACTCAAACTGATGATGATGGCATGTTGGACATAAAAAAAAGGAAAGATCAGATAAGAATAAGCTTTCATTTCTCCCTCAGCTGCTTACAGCTCATTCCCAGAGGGATAAGCCTTTCGCTTGATGCTGGTTTTTAATCAAAAGACGACAATCCCATTGATCTTTATTAAGATAATGTCAGAAGGGGAATTGCAGCTTTTCCAAGCTGTGGATAACAGATGCTGGACAGATCGAACCGAAACATAGCTTTTCATTCCTTTGTTTTTACCGCCCAGTGACTGAGCATGTGGTGGAGGTGACAAATCAGTTTGCAGCCTGTTCTCTTGACACAGCTTCTCTTGTTTCCTTCTCAGGTTCTGTCTGTTGTTGCCCAGCAGATCCAAACCATTCAGCGAGCGGTTTCAGAACAAGTCAAGACCTTTGTCTTTGAAGGAACAGAAATCTCGCTGGACCCATCCTGCACTGTGTTTATAACCATGAACCCAGGCTACGCTGGCAGGGCTGAGTTACCTGACAATCTGAAGGTAAAAGCAGCAACCTGGAGGCAGATTACACTTCAGGAGATCACCATTATTCAGAAAACTACAACTAATGAGCAGCACATACTGACAGTATGTTCTGTGATCTTGTAATAGAGAGAGTTTCATAACTATATAGTACTTTTTGAGAAGAGTATGAACCTGTCTAATTAATAATTGAAACGCAGTGTGAAACAGTGTGCACTAAACAATAGTTGAAGTAACTAAATTGATGTGACGGTCTTGAAGGAGCCACTGCAGTTCAACTGGTGAAATCATAGGGAACTATCTAAGGCAGGGGAGCCTGCTGGCAGAGCAAGGCAATTACCAGCAGGATGAAGCATGGTACCATTCCCAGGGTAAGGCACATGGGCTACAACACAACTCGACACAGCAAAGGCACATCATGACAAGGCAAAGCATTACACTCCCCACGGAGCTGTAATTAATCAAAATAATCACATTTAATAGATAAATCTCAAGTGAAGGAACTACCAACAAGATTTTGCCTTTTGTAACTTTTACTTTAACACGAATCTGAACAGTCCCAATTTAACATGAATTAACGAGGAAATGATGACTCAAGGATAAAGGCAAATTTCATTTTCTATAGTCAATACAACAAAGATATACCTTACCAATCACAAGCAGCCCCATTGTTCCCCAGAGACAAAAGGCACCACTAGCAGTTCCAGAGGTTTTCTATTCAGCTTCTCACTCTCCCACTCAACCGATACAGTCTAATTCACCAGGAGCTGGGTTCTAAAACAGGTTCCTGGATATAGGTAAACGTAGGCTCCTCATTGACTCCAGCTTAGTTCAATTCCTGTACAGGGTTAATTTAATGGGAGTGTTTCTGGCTAAAAGCTATATGTGTTGGCTGGCTCAGTGTGAGACTGAGCATCTGAAACCAGCAGACCATTAGAAGGGGGTGCATTACGAGAGGCTGGGGGTGTAGCTCCAGCTTTAAGATGCTGTCTCCTCTTTGATTTCCCCAAAAGAATTCCCTGACACATTCACCTGAAACAAACAAAAATAGAAGGTGCTGGAGAAGCTCAGCAGGTCTGGTTAGGGCCTTTGTTAGAATCCAGAATCATTGGCCTCAAAACGTTAACACTATTCTTTCTCCACAGGTGCTGACAGACCTGCTGAGCTCTTTCTGTTTTTGCTCGTCTCATATTTCCAGCATCTCCAGTTCTTTGCTTCATATTAACTACACTCGTGTGCTTGCTCGGCACCACCAGATTTCTGCAACATCACTCCAGGGAACTGTCACCATCTTCATTGGCATCTCTGGAATATGTCCAGCCAATGTTGGTGACAGGAGTGCACTGTGTGTGTAGAGTGTGATATCTCTGACTGCAATGTTCTTGCTGCAGGTTCTGTTTCGTCCTGTGGCTATGATGGTCCCAGATTATGCACTCATTGCTGAACTCTCTCTCTACTCCATGGGGTTTGTCAGTGCTCGGATCCTCGCTGCGAAAGTTGTAGCAATGTACCGACTCTGCTCGGAGCAAGTAAGTATGACTGAGCATTGGAATATAAGACAATCACTGATGCTTTCTCTGTTAAACATCTCTATTTCCTATTACTATGATCCCTGAGACAGGGATTCCTGGCAGTGGGATTGGCTTTATTTGGATTACTGAGGCTTGAACCAACACTGTGAGGCATTTGCGTTTCCTCAGGCTGATTTTTGCTCTCAATAGCTCAATCCAGGTACTTTCACAACTTGGCACTGCCCCGAGTGGTGTGATGTTGAATAGGTGGGGTTTGGAGGAAGGTGCACTATGAGGATCAGACCCCCCACACATACACAGACACACACACACACACAGACACACACACGTCAGAAGCAGCCACAGTGAACTGTTGAAGACGCCTGTGTAAAAGGATCACCTCAGTTCTATCTAACTGTGACCCCTATCTAAATGATAAACATTCAGCATTCTAATACTCACCCTCATGCTCCTTAATCCCCACTCCAATGCCCCTCTCTCATTATAAACCCAACCCACCACACTCCCCAACATCCCAACCCCAACTGTCCTGAGTCCTCCATGATTCTATGACGCCAATGAGCACAAGAGATTCTGACTTCTGATTGGCTGACAACTCTCACTCAGGAGGACTGCTGCTCTGGGGTCTTGATTCTCAGGGGTGTCTCACTGGTGGCCTTGCAGCTGCCTGATTACCATGACAGTGCCTTTCCTGGAAGACATGATGTGGAGGTGCCAGTGTTGGACTGGGGTGTACAAAGTTAAAATTTTACCTCGTTGTTACCTTTTTATCAGGTAATAGTCCAACAAGTTTATTTGGAAGCACCAGCTGACAGAGTTTGAAAGCTAATACTTCCAAATAAACCTGTTGGACGATAACCTGGTGTTGTGGGCTTTTTAACTTTCCTGGAAGAGGAAGCGCAGGTCTCTGGTCGACAGGTTAGATCCTTACTGCCTTGACTGCACATAGAGGGTCCATGAGACATAGTTTTCAGTCCATCCCACACCCTGTTCCTTAGCCACAAATTCCATCTCACTCCCTAGCAGCCATCTGACATTAAACTCTTGGTGATCATGCAATGAGCTGACAGCTTCACATTGTGTCACCACTAAGGCCACTGACTCAATATCAGCCCTGCCAATGCACTTGAAACCCTCAGCCAGATATTTCATTCAACCTGTTCAGACACAGCTCTAGAACAGGTGGCACTGTAGGTAGGCAGGCCTCCTGACTCAGAGGTTCGGACACTATGACTGCACTAGAAGAAATCCCTTGTTTTATTAACTCTAGACTTGACTGTTTCAACACACTCCTGGCTGGTCTCCCACATTCTACCAAAACACTGCCACTTATGTCTTAACATATCAATCCCATTCCCCTGTTCTCACTAGGTTCCACTCAAGCAAAAGCCTGATTTTACAATTCCCATCCCCGTAATCAATTCTCTGCTAGCCTCCCTCCTCATTTCCATCTTCTCCACTCCACAGTCCCTCAGGGTCACTGCCTCCCTCTAAGCCTAGCCTCTTGTACATCCTCATTTATGATTCCTACACCACAGGTGGCCTAGGTCTAGGCTCAGGAATACCTTCCTCACCCTCTTGGCCTCCCTACATCATCCTCTTCCTTTAAGGCCCCTATATTGGAAAAACATATGGATGAAAATGGAATTGTGTCGGTTTGAAGGGCTTCAGATTGGCTTCACAGGTCGGCACAACATAGAGGACCGAAGGGCCTGTACTGTGCTGTAATGTTCTACGTTCTACAGTTGAACTCTGTGAGCATTTTGTTCCTTAAGCTAGTATCTCCTAGTGTGGCTCAGCCTGTGCTTTGTTTAATCATTCTGCTGTGAAGCATCTTAACATATTTCTTTGTGTGCTCTATAAACATAAGTTGTTGTTGAAATGGTTGAGAGGAAGTGAGGCAGGTAGACAGAAACAAAAAGAGAGAGAGGGACAGAGGCAGGGATATAGTGAGAGAGGGATAGGGATAATGGTAGGGATAGAGTGCGAGAGCGGGATAGAAACAGTGGCAGTGATAGAGGGATAGGAACAGTTGTAGGGATAAAGCGAGAGTGGGGAACAGGGACAGTGGCAGGGATAGAGTGAGAGAGAGAGGGATAGAGTGAGAGAGAGAGAGAGATAGGAACAGTCACAGGGATAGAGTGAGAGAGAGGGATAGAGTGAGACAGAGAGAGAGAGATAGGAACAGTTGCAGGGATAGAGTGTGAGAGAGAAAGATAGGAAAAGTTGCAGGGATAGAGTGAGAGAGAGAGGGATACAGAGAGAGAGAGAGAGGAACAGTTGCAGGGATAGAGTGAGAGTGGGGAACAGGGACAGTGGCAGGGATAGAGTGAGAGAGAGGGGGATAGGAACAGGTTGCAGGGATAGAGTGAGAGTGGAGAACAGGGACAGTGGTAGGGATAGAGTGAGAGAGAAAAGATGCTGGATAAAGAGATTCCAAGTTAGAGTGAGAGTGAAGATGAAAGAGCATATCATGGGAAATGAGCAACAGATATATATGAAGAGTTTAGACAATAAACATAAAGCTGAAATCCTGGGAATGTCATTTCTAATTAGCTGAAAGCCTGAATGAAAGTAACAAATTTTACAAAGGTAGATTATTACCTAAGGAGCTTATCATTCTATATCCCATGTTGATTGTGTCTGGTGACTGAGTGAAATAACAAAATAAAAGTTATCAAAAGCACTATTTGAGTGGGACATTGATCTATTGTTTACTAATCAGAGTTTCTAATTTGCAGCTTTCCTCTCAACATCACTATGATTATGGGATGCGAGCTGTAAAATCCGTCTTAACTGCAGCAGGAAACTTGAAAGTCAAGTACCCCGAGGAAAAAGAAGAGGTTCTCACACTTCGTTCCATCACTGATGTCAACCTGCCAAAGGTACACTGACCGACATCACTGACTGACATCACTGACCGGCATCAATGACTAACACCTCTGACCTTAACTTACCAAAGGTACACTGACCGACATCACTGACTGACATTACTGACCGGCATCAATGACCAACACCTCTGACCTTAACCTGCCAAAGGTACACTGACCGACATCACTGACCGGCATCAATGATCAACACCTCTGACCTTAACCTGCCAAAGGTACACTGACCGACATCACTGACTGACATTACTGACCGGCATCAATGATCAAAACCTCTGACCTTAACCTGCCAAAGGTACACTGACCAGCATCACTGACTGGTATCATTGACGTTAACCTGTCAAACGGTACACTGACTGACATCACTGACTTAACTTACCAAAGGTACACTGACAATGAGGAATCTACAAGAGCAAGGGAGTCTGATGGATGGCAGTTATAGGAAGGGGGGCAAGTTGCAGATACAGTCACATAAATGGGTTAACTCCAGGAAAGGTAAGAGAGGTAGGCAGGTAGTGCAGGAGTTTTCTGTGGCTATCCCCATTTCAAACAGTATGATGTTTTGGAAAATGTAGGGGGTGATGGATTCTAAGGGGAATGTAACAAGAACAGCCAAATTTCTGGTGTTGAGACTGATTCTAATGCAACGAGGGGCATGTCGGGTTCCAAGAGATCGATTGTGTAAGGGGACTCTCTACTCCGAGGTACAGACAGACATTTCTGTGGCTGGCAGTGAAAAATCAGAATAGTATGTTGCCTCCCTAATGCCGAGATCAAGGATGTCACAGAGAGGGTGCAGAACGTTCTCAAGGGGGAGAGGGACCAACAGGAGGTCATTGTACACATTGGAACCAATGACATAGGAAGAGAAAAGGATGAGATTCTGAAGGGACAATATAGAGAGTTAGGCAGGAATTTAAAAAGGAGATCCTAGAGATTAGTAATATCTGGAATACTCCTGGTGCGACGAGCTAGTGAGGCTAGGAATAGGAGGATAGAGTAGATGATTACATGGCTAAGGAGTTGGTGTATGGGAGAAGGATTCACATTTTTGGATAATTGGAATCTCTTCTGGGATAGAAGTGACCTGTCCAAGAAGGACAGATTGCACCTAAATTGGAAGGGGACTAATACACTGCCAGGGAGATTTGCTAGAACTGCTCGGGGAGGATTTAAACTAGTAAGGGGGGGGGGGGGGGGCGGCGGGACCCGGGGAGATAGTGAGGCAAGAGATCAATCTGAGACTGGCATAGTCAAATAATCTGAGCAGACAGGGACAAACCAGAGAACAAAGAAGGACTGATAAATTGAACTGCATTTATTTCAATGCAAGGGGCCTAACAGGAAAGGCAGATGAACTCAGGGCATGGTTAGGAACATGGGACTGGGATACAACATAGATACAACATAGAACAATACAGCACAGAACAGGCCCTTCGGCCCACGATGTTGTGCCGAACATTTGTCCTAGCTTAAACACCTATCCATGTACCTATCCAATTGCCACTTAAAGGTCACCAATGATTCTGACTCTGCCACTTCCACAGGCAGCGCATTCCATGCCCCCACCACTCTCTGGGTAAAGAACCTACCCCTGACATCCCCCCTATACCTTCCACCCTTCACCTTAAATTTATGTCCCCTTGTAACGCTCTGTTGTACCCGGGGAAAACGTCTCTGACTGTCTACTCTATCTATTCCCCTGATCGTCTTATAAACCTCTATCAAGTCACCCCTCATTCTTCGCTGTTCCAACGAGAAAAGGCCTAGCACTCTCAACCTATCCTCGTACGACCTATTCTCCATTCCAGGCAACATCCTGGTAAATCTCCTCTGCACCCTCTCCAAAGCTTCCACATCTTTCCTAAAATGAGGCGACCAGAACTGCACACAGTACTCCAAATGTGGCCTTACCAAGGTCCTATACAGCTGCAACATCACTTCACGACTCTTGAATTCAATCCCTCTGCTAATGAACGCTTATACACCATAGGCCTTCTTACAAGCTCTATCCACCTGAGTGGCAACTTTCAAAGATCTATGAACATAGACTCCAAGATCCCTCTGCTCCTCCACCTTACTAAGAACCCTACCGTTTACCCTGTATTCCGCATTCTTATTTGTCTTTCCAAAATGGACAACCTCACACTTGACAGGGTTGAACTCCATCTGCCACTCCTCAGCCCAGCTCTGCATCATATCTAAGTCCCTTTGCAGCCGACAACAGCCCTCCTCACTATCCACAACTCCACCAATCTTCGTATCGTCTGCAAATTTACTTACCCACCCTTCGACTCCCTCATCCAAGTCATTAATAAAAATTACAAACAGCAGAGGACCCAGAACTGATCCCTGCGGAACTCCACTTGTAACTGGGCTCCAGGCTGAATACTTACCATCTACCACCACTCTCTGACTTTGACCGGTTAGCCAGTTCTCTATCCAACTGGCCAAATTTCCCTCTATCCCATGCCTCCTGACTTTCCGCATAAGCCTACCATGGAAAACCTTATCAAATGCCTTACTAAAATCCATGTATACTACATCCACTGCTCTACCCTCATTCACATGCTTGGTCACCTCCTCAAAGAATTCAATAAGACTTGTAAGGCAAGACCTACCCCTCACAAATCCGTGCTGGGTGTCTCTAATCAAGCAGTGTCTTTCCAGATACTCATAAATCCTATCCCTCAGTACCCTTTCCATTACTTTGCCTACCACCGAAATAAGACTAACTGGCCTATAATTCCCGGGGTTATCCCTATTCCCTTTTTTGAACAGGGGCACAACATTCACCACTCTCCAGTCCCCTGGTACCACCCCCGTTGACAGTGAAGACGAAAAGATCATTGCCAACTGTACTGCAATTTCCTCTCTTGCTTCCCACATAATCCTAGGATATATCCCGTCAGGTCTGGGGGACTTGTCTATCCTCAAGTTTTTCAAAATGCCCAACACATCTTCTTTCCTAACAAGTATCTCCTCTAGCTTACCAGTCTGTTTCACACTCTCCTCTTCAACAACACGATCCCTCTCATTTGTAAATACTGAAGAAAAGTACTCATTCAAGACCTCTCCTATCTCTTCTGACTCAATACACAGTCTCCCACTACTGTCCTTGATCGGACCTACCCTCGTTCTCGTCATTCTCATGTTTCTCACATACGCATAAAAGGCCTTGGGGTTATCCTTGATCCTACCCGTCAAAGATTTTTCATGCCCTCTCTTAGCTCTCCTAATCCCTTTCTTCAGCTCCCTCCTGGCAATCCTGTATCCCTCCAACACTCTGTCTGAACCTTGTTTTCTCAACCTTATGTAAGCCTCCTTCTTCCTCCTTACAAGACATTCAACCTCCCTCGTCAACCAAGGTTCCCTCACACGACCATCTCTTTCCTGCCTGACAGGTACATACATATCAAGGACACGTCGTATCTGTTCCTTGAAAAAGTTCCACATTTCAACGACATCCTTCCTTGACAGCCTATGCTCCCAATTTATGCTCCTCAGATCCTGTCTTGCAGCATCATATTTAACCTTCCCCCAATTGTAAAACCTGCCCTGTTGCACACACCTATATCTCTCCATAACCAAGGTTAAAGTCACAGAATTGTGGTCACCATCACCAAAATGTTCACCCACTAACAAGCCCATCACTTGTCCTGGTTCGTTACCAAGTACCAAATCCAATATGGCCTCCTCTCTGGTCGGACAATCTACATACTGAGTTAGAAGAGCTTCCTGAACACACTGCACAAACACCGCCCCGTCCAATCTACTTGATCTAAAGAGCTTCCAATCAATATTTGGGAAGTTGAAATCGCCCATGACTACTACCTGTGGCGTCTGCACCTTTCCAAAATCTGTTTCCTAATCTGTTTCTCCACGTCTCTGCTGCTATTGGGGGGCCTATAGTAAACACCCAACAAGGTGACTGTTCCTTTCCTATTTCTGACTTCAGCCCATACTACCTCCAAAGGCAGATGCCCTTCGAACTGCCTTTCTGCAGCCGTTATACCATTTCTAATTAGCAATGCCACCTCCCCTCCTTTTTTACCACCCCCCCCAATCTTACTGAAACATCTGTAACCAGGAACTTCCAACAATCATTCCTGTCCCTCTTCTATCCACGTTTCCGTGATGGACACAACATCGTAGTCCCAAGTACCGATCCACGCCTTAAGTTCACCCACTTTATTTCTGATACTCCTTGCGTTGAAGTATACGCACTTGAGCCCATCTCTGTGTCCGCAAGTATTCCCTGTCAGTGCTACCTTCTCCACAGCCTCCCTACATTCTTGGACATCCTGAAAAACAGCTAGCCTACTTGCTGGACTACAAGTCCGGATCCCATCCCCCTGCCAAATCAGTTTAAACCCCACCGAAGAGTGCTAGCAAACCTACCCCCCAGGATATTGGTGCCCTTCTGGTTCAGGTGCAACCCGTCCTGCTTGTATAGGTCCCACCTTCCCCAGAATGCAGTCCAATTGTCCAAATACCTGAAGCCCTCCCTCCTACACCATCATATCATAGCAATTACAGAAACATGGCTCAGGGATGGGCAGGACTGGCAGCTTAATGTTCCAGGATACAAATGCTACAGGAAGGATAGAAAGGGAGGCAAGAAAGGAGGGGGAGTGGCATTTTTGACAAGAGATAGCATTACAACTGTACTGAAGGAGGATATTCCCAGAAATACATCCAGAGATGTTATTTGGGAGGAATTGAGAAATAAGAAAGGGATGATCACCCTTTGTATTAAAGATCCCCTAATAGTCAGAGGGAAATTGAGAAACAAATTTGTAAGGTGATCTCAGTTATCTGTAAGAATAATAGGGTGGTTATGGTCAGGGATTTTAACTTTCCAAACATCGACTGGGACTGCCATAGTGTTAAGGGTTTAGATGGAGAGGAATTTGTTAAGTGTATACAAGAAAATTTTCTGATTCAATAAGTGAATGTACCTACTAGAGAAGGTGCAAAACCTGACCTACTCTTGGCAAATAAGGCAGAGCAGGTGACTGAGGTGTCAATGGGAGAGCACTTTGATGCCAGCGACCATAATTCTATTAGGTTTAAAGTAGTAATGGAAAAAGATAGACCAGATCTAAAAGTTGAAGTTCTAAATTAGAGAAAGGCTAATTTTGACTGTATTAGGCAAGAACTTTCAAAAGCTGATTGGGGGCAGATGTTCACAGGTAAAGGGACGGCTGGAAAATGGGAAGCCTTCAGAAATGAGATAACGAGAGTCAAGAGACAGTTGGAGGTGTAGTGGACGGCGAAGAAGATTACCTCGGATTACAACAGGATCTTGATCAGATGGGCCAATGGGCTGAGAAGTGGCAGATGGATTATAATTTAGATAAATGCGAAGTGCTGCATTTTGGAAAAGCAAATCTTAGCAGGACTTATACACTTAATGGTAAGGTCCCAGGGAATGTTGCTGAACAAAGAGACCTTGGAGTGCAGGTTCATAGCTCCTTGAAAATGGAGTCACAGGTAGATAGGATAGTGAAGAAGGCGTTTGGTATGCTTTCCTTTATTGGTCAGAGTATTGAGTACAGGAGTTGGGAGGTCATGTTGTGGCAGTACAGGACATTGGTTAGGCCATTGTTGGAATATTGCATGCAATTCTGGTCTCCTTCCTATCGAAAGGATGTTGTGAAACTTGAAATGGTTCAGAAAAGATTTACAAGAATGTTGCTAGGGTTGGAGGATTTGAGCTATAGGGAGAGGTTGAATAGGCTGGAACTGTTTTCCCTGGAGCATCGGAGGCTGAGGGGTGACCTTATAGAGGTTTACAAAATCATGAGGGACATGGATAGGATAAATAGACAAGGTCTTTTCCCTGGAGTGGGGAAGTACAGAACTAGAGGGCATAGGTTTTGGGTGAGAGGGGAAAGATATAAAAGAGACCTAAGGGGCAACTTTTTCACGCAGAGGGTGGTACGGGTATGGAATGAGCTGCCAGAGGAAGTGGTGGAGGCTGGTACAATTGCAACATTTAAGAGGCATCTGGATGGGTATATGAATAGGAAGGGTTTGGAGGGATATGGGCCAGGTGCTGGCAGGTGGGACTAGATTGGGTTGGGATATCTGGTCGGCATGGACAGGTTGGACCAAAGGGTCTATTTCCGTGCTGTACATCTCTATGACTCTATGACCGACATCACTGACCTTAACCTGCCAACCGGTACGCTGACTGACATCACTGACTGTAACCTGCCAAACGGTATACTGACTGCCCACTCTATCACTGTGTTTGATTCTGTGAACACTCTGCGTGAGGTACAGAGTGGAATAATAACTGGATCTGATTTTCCGACATTTAGCCTCTCTGCAAGTTATGACTCCAGCATTTCTCTGTTGTGAAAAGGGGGAGCTCCACATTTTTGAGATGAGATTCTGCTCAGGGTCTGGCCACAGTGGGTTTGAGTCTAGCCAGGGTTTGGGGGGTGAGGGGCTCTCAAACGGGGTCAAGTAATGGCAGACATGGGGTTTGGGTAGGAGGCAGGTTGGTGGGGGCTGAGATCTGGTCCAGTTTGTAGACAACAGGAGGGAGAGGGTGAGGTCCAGCACTGAGAGGGGAGGGGGTAGGGGGTCAGTGGGAGATATGTCAGGTCTCCAGAGGCTGTTGGGTCAGCATGTGGAGGGTGTAAGTGTCTAGAGATGTATCGTTGGGGCTGTGTAAACTAAGTACAGCGTTAGTTTAATAGTTACTCAGGAGTTAGACTATACTTTTCCTCAGTAAGTATTTAATTTAATTACATCTGAACCCTCCAAACTCTCTGAATTAAATGGAATCATTGAGAGTGTTACAATTGGGATTCCACAACTCAAAGAACAAAAGAACAAAGCAAATTTACAGCCCAGGAACAGGCCCTTCGGCCCTCCAAGCCTGAGCCGATCCACATCTACTGTCTAAAACTGTTGGTCAATTCCTAAACATCTGTATCCCTCTGCTCCCCACCTACTTATGCATCTGTCCAGACACATCTTAACTGAATCTACCTTGCCTGCCTCTACCACCTCTGCTGGCAACGTGTTCCAGACACCCACCACCCTCTGTGTGAAGTATTTGCCGCATGTATCCCCCTTAAACTTTCCACCTCTCACTTTGAAAGCATGACATCTCGTTATTGAATCCTTCACCCTGGGAAAAAGCTTGTCTCTATCCACCCTGTCTATACCCTTCATGATTTTATAAACCTCAATCAGGTCCCCCCTTAATCTCCTTTTTTCTAGTGAAAATAAACCTAACCTACTCAACCTCCCTTCATAGTTAGCACCTCCATACCAGGCAACATCCTCGGAAACCTTCTCTGCTCCCTCTCCAAAGCCTCCACATCTTTTTGGTAATGTGGCGACCAGAACTGTACACAGTATTCTAAATGTGGCCGAATCAATGTCTTGTACAATGTTAACATGACTTGCCAGCTCTTATACTGAATACCCCGTCCGATGAAGGCAAGCATACCATATGCCTCTTTGACCACTCTATCCACCTGTGCAGCAACCTTCAGGATAAAATGGACCGGAACTCCCAGATCTCTCTGCCCACCAACTTTTTCCAAGGCTCTTCCATTCATTGTATAATTCGCTCTGAAATTAGTCTTGCCTAAATGCATCATTTGTCTGGATTGAAAACCATCTGCTACTTTTCTGCCCAACTCTCCAGTCTATCTATATCCTTCTGTATTCCTTGACAGTCCCTTATGCTTTCTGCTACTCCACCAATCTTCGTGTCATCTGCAAACTTGCTGATCATACCAACAGTACCCTCTTCCAGATCATTTATGTATATCACAAACAACAGTGGCCCCAACACTGACCCCTGTGGAACACCACTGGTCACCTTTCTCCATTTCGAGAAATTCCCTTCAACTACTACTCTCTGTCTCCTGTTGCTCAACCAGTTCTTTATCCACCTAGCTAGAACACCCCGCACATCATGTGACTTCACTTTCTCCATTAGTCTACAGTGGGGAACATTATCAAACGCCTTACTAAAGTCCATGTATATGACATCAACAGCCCTTCCTTCATCTGTCAACTTGGTCACTTCCTCGAAGAACTCTATCAAGTTGGTAAGGCACGATCTCCCCAGCACAAAACCATGCTGCCTATCACTGATAGGATCTATTTATATTTGGAAAAGAATGAGCTTATCTCTCAGTACCCTCTCCAGCAATTTCCCCACCACTGACGTCAGGCTCACTGGTCTGTAGTTACCCAGAATATCCCTACTACCCTTCTTGTCCAGGGGACATGAGCAACCTTCCAGTCCTCCGGCACCTCACCTGTATTTAAGGATGCCACAAAGATGTCTGTCAGGGCCCCAGCTATTTCCTCTCTCGCTTCCCTCAGTAACCTGGGATAGATCCTATCTGGTCCTGGGGATTTGTCCACCTTAGCCTACCCAATACATCTTCCCTCCTTATGTCAATGTGATCCAGAGTAAACAAACTTCTATCTCTAATCTCAACATTCATCATGTTCCTCTCGTCAGTGAACACTGATGCAAAGTAATCATTCAGAATCTCACCCATTCTCTCAGGTTTGGCACACAGCCTTCCTTCATTATCTTTTAGTGGACCAATCCTTTCTCTAGTTACCCGCTTACTTCTTAGATAAGAATAAAATGCTTTGGGATTCTTCCTAATTCTGCTCGCTACAGCTATTTCATGACCCCTTTTAACCCACTTGATTCCTTGTTTAAGACTTGTCCTACTCTTCCGATATTCCTCCAGGGCCCGTTCTGTCCTCAGCTGCTTAGACCTTATGTACGCTTCCCTTTTCCTCTTGGCCAGTCGTACAATTTCTCCTGTCATCCACGGTTCACAAATCTTGCCCTTCCGATCCTTTTCCTTCAACGGGACATGCCTATCCTGCACTGCTGTTAACTTATCTTTGAAAGCCTCCCACATCTCAAATGTAGACTTCCCTTCAAATAGCTGTGTCCACTCCACATTTATCAGCTCCTGCCTAATTTTGATATAATTGGCCTTGACCCAGTTTAGCACTCTTCCCTTAGGACCACTCTCTTCTTTATCTACGAGTATTATAAAACTTACAGAATTGTGGTCACTGTTCCCAAAGCAATCCCCCACAGCAACTTCTACCACCTGTCCTGGCTCATTCCCCATTACCAGGTCCAATATGGCCCCTTCCCTCATCGGACTATTGACATACTGCTCTAGAAAACTCTCCTGGACGCTTCGTATAAATTCTACTCCATCCAGACCTCTGACGTTAAGTGTAAGCCAGTCAATGTTGGGAAAATTAAAATCTCCCATCACCACTACTCTATTGCCTCTACATCTATTCATAATCTGTTTATCTATTTGTTTTGCTACCTCACGCTCACTGTAATACAGCCCCAACAATGTAATTGCGCCCTTCTTAATTCTCAGCTCTACCTGTAATGCCTCACTACCCAAGACCACCATAGTGTCCTCCTTGATCTCGTCCCTGACCAGCAATGCAACCCCACCCCTCCTTTTACTTTCCTCCCTGTCCTGTCTGAAGCGTCTATATCCTGGAACATTTAGTTGCCAATCATCATGCCCTTCCTTCAACCAAGTCTCTGTGATGGCAATAACGTCATACTCCCAGGCACCAATCCAAACCCCAAGTTCATCTGCCTTACACACTATACTCCTTGCATTAAAGTAGATGCATTTCAGGCCACCAGTTCTTTTGTGCTCACCTGCTCACTGCCTATTCTTCCCTTTATTAATGTTATCTTCATAATTCTTACAGTCTGCAGTCTCCACCTCGCTGTCTACTTGTTTTCTCTTCTGGTTCCCAGTCCCCTGCCACATTAGTTTAAAACCTCCCCAGCAGCAGTAGCAAAATCTCCCCCAAGGACATTGATTCCAGTCCGGTTCAGATGTAGACCGTCCCTTTTGTAATACAGAACCGGTCCCAATGTCCAACAAATCGAACCCCTCCCTCCTACACCATCTCTCAAGCCACGTGTTCATCCTGCCTATGTTTTTATTTCTACGCTGGCTAGCACATGGCACTGGTAGTAATCCCGAGATCAGTACCGCCTATCTACCCCCTTACAATAGAATCCCCTCTGACTATGGCCTTATGAGTCTTTTTCCCACCCCTATGAACAGCAGGGCCCGCCACGGTGCCATGAGCTTGACAACTGCTGCCCTCACCTGGTGAGCCATCTCCCCCAACAGTATCCAATATGGTTTACCTGTTTTGGAGGGAGATGACCGCAGGGGACACCTGCACTGCCTTCCTACGCTTTTTCTGCCTTGTGGTCACCCATTCACTGTCTCCCTCAGCAAGTCTAACCTGCGGTGTGACCAGTTCACTAAACGTGCTATCCCCGACCTCCTCAGCATCGCAGATCCTCCACAGTGAGTCCATCCACAGCTCCAGAGCTATCATGTGGTCAAACAAGAGCTGCAGCTGGACACACTTCTTGTAAGTGTAAGAGTCAGGAACGTCAGACACGTTCCTAAGCTCCCACATCAAGCAAGAGGCACATGTCAAACTCTCATCGACTCTTTCAAACTGAAAGTAAAGTCCCTCGACACTGTCCCCATTAAACACTTGCAGGACAGGTACAGCCTGGGGTTCATTACAGAGTAAAGCTCCATTTACTTTTTTAAATTCTTGAAATAGACGCTGTATGGGTGAGATTTGGTGAAGCATTCTCTGTTCTTTTAAAAAGATCATCAAAAATAATAATATGCTGGCGCACTGTACCAAAATAAAACACAAATTAACAGTCAACACAACTTTGTATCATGAAAATGAAACTTACTAATTTAAAATAACATTGTTCGCACCCCTGCTCCTGTGGTGCCCACCCCAGTCTCTATAGGCCTCTATACGTAGTCTGGCAGCAGATGAGCGACTGAGTCTACGGTTGTACAGGACCACCACATGCAGCATCTCCACCCCAGATCCCCGATATAAGAGGAGAATCTGCCTTTATTGGAGGGGGCCCCAGCGGGGAAGTCCACTGCCAGAGGGCAAAACGGTCTAGGCAGCGGGCAAAGGCATGGCATTGAGAGTGTATACCATCAGCCTGGATAAATAACACCTACATACTGATCGAAAGGGCACCAGGAGGATATCACTGAGATGGCTGAGAGTGTGGGCCACCATGTCATGGAGGAAGGGTACGTGGTGTGGAGCTGTTGTTGGGATAGGACTCAGTTCGTCCTGAAGTCGAGAGTGTGGTGGTCAGACAGCATCCGAGGAGCAGGAGAATCAAGGTTTCAGGCAAAAGCCCTTCATTAGGAATCAGGCTGTTAGCCAAGGAGGTGGAGAGTTAAATGGGAGGGGGGGTGGGGTGAGGGGGAAGGTAGCTGAGAGTGCAATAGGTGGATGGAGGAGGCTCCTCCAAGGTGGTGTGCCCTGATGATATATTATTTCCAATACCGAACAACCCAGATGGCCTCCTTCTTCAAAGACTGCAATTTCCCCCCAGACGTGATCGACGATGCCCTCCACCGCATTTCCTCCACGTCCCGCTCCTCTGCCCTTGAGTTCCGCCCCTCCAATCGCCACTAGGACAGAACCCCACTGGTCCTCACCTACCACCCCACCAACCTCCATATACAGCGTACCATCCGCCATCATTTCCGCCACCTCCAAACGGACCCCACCACGAGGGATATATTTCCCTCCCCTCCCCTATCAGCGTTCCGAAAAGACCACTCCCTCCGTGACTCCCTCGTCAGGTCCACACCCCCCACCAACCCAACCTCCACTCCCGGCACCTTCCCCTGCAAACGCAAGAAATGCAAAACTTACACCCACACCTCCCCCCTCACTTCCCTCCAAGGCCCCCAAGGGATCCTTCCATATCCGCCACAAATTCACCTGCACCTCCATGCACATCATTTACTGCATCCACTGCACCCGATATGGCCTCCTCTATATTGGGGAGACAGGCCGCCTACTTGCGGAACGTTTCAGAAAACACCTCTGGGACACCCATATCAACCAACCCAACCACCCCGTGGCTCAACACTTCAACTCCCCCTCCCACTCCACCAAGGACATGCAGGTCCTTGGACTCCTCCATTGCCAGACCATAGCAACACGACGGCTGGAGGAAGAGCGCCTTATCTTCCACCTAGGAACTCTCCAACCACAAGGGATGAACTCAGATTTCTCCAGTTTCCTCACTTCCACTCCCCCCACCCTGTCTCAGTCCCAACCTTTGAACTCAGCACTACCTTCCTAACCTGCAATCTTCTTCCTGACCTCTCCGCCCCCCCCCCCCCCCCACTCCGGCCTATCACCCTCACCTTATCACCCTCACCTTAACCTCCTTCCACCTATCGCATTCCCAACCCCCTTCCCCAAGTCCCTCCTCCCGACCTTTTATCTTAGCCTGCTTTCCTCATTCCTGAAGAAGGGCTCATGCCCAAAACGTCGATTCTCCTGCTCCTTGGATGCTGCCTGACCTGCTGCGCTTTTCCAGCAACACATTTTCAGCTCTGATCTACAGCATCTGCAGTCCTCACTTTCTCCTAGATATATTATTTCCATCAGGTACATGGCCTGCATTATGATGCACAGTTCGTGTTCATGGAATTGCCCTACCCTCTGGTCTCCTTCCAGAAATTATCTGTCTTTTACCTGGAGCTGATCATATTCCAGGACATGGTTGGCTTTCCCCCTCTGGGAGTGGTGGCTTTTGTCTGGGAGCCACTGCTCAGGAACAGGTTCCTCAGCAAGTGTGGTTTGTGCTGGCTGAGGGAGCAGAGAGCAAATAAGTTGCTCAGCCCTGACACCTCGTGAGCAATCGAGGTGGCTAAGGTTTGCGGTGGGCTTCCGGACAAACTGTTACCTGAGGGTGAAACCAAACACGGGGGGGTCCCTGGCACTGTGAGGCAGCAATGGTAACCACTGAACTACAGTGCACCCCATAGTGGTCACTGGTTTATTGTAGGAAAAACAGCAGTCAATTTGTGCATTGCAAGATCCCAAAAATAGTGACTCAGTGGTTAGCACTGCTGCCTCACAACACCCGGGACCCAGGTTCAATTCCAGCCTTGGGCGACTCTCTGTGTGAAGTTTGCACATTCTCCCCCGTCTTCCTAAGTTTCCTCTGGATGCTCTGGTTTCTTCCCACAGTCCAAAGGTATATGGATTAGGTAAGTTGGCCATGCTAACTTGCCCATAATGTTCAAGGATGTGTAGGTTACGCACATTAGTCACGGGAAATGTAGAATAATAGGGTAGGGGAATGGATCTGGGTGGGATACTCTTTGGAGGGGTGATGTGAACTTGGTGGGCCAAATTGCCTTTTCCAAACTTTAGAGATTCTATGATCCATTCTGAACATCTGCTTTCATGGCCATTGGTTAAAGGATCAGGACAGTAGAGAGAATTCTCCAATAGCAATTTTGAATGATTTAGCATCCACCCTGGAGGATAACTGACTTAATGTTGCAGCAGGAAGACAGTACCACTGACAGTGCAGCACTCCCTTAGTTATTCCGAAACTGTCTGGGAGTTACTACACACAAGGAGTACAGTGTACTAGGAATGACAATTTCCAATTCAGTAACTTTGTTTCTACCCCAGATTACTGAGGGGACGGAGAGAGGAACTAGCTGGGGCTTTAACAGATATCTTTGCAGCATCCTTGAACACGGAGAATTGCTCATGTTGTCCCCTTGTTTAAGAAGGGTAGCAGGGATAATTCAGGAAATTATAGACCGGTGAGCCTGACATCAGTGTTAGGGAATCTGCTGGAGAAGATACTGAGGAATAGGATCTATTCCCACTTGGAAGAAAATGAGCTTATCAGTGCTAGGGTGACATGGTTTCGTCCAGGGAAGGTCATGTCTTACAAATCTAATGGAATTCTTTAAGGGAGTGACAAAGTTGATTGATGAGGGAAGGGCTGTAGATGTCATATATAGGGACTTCAGTAAGACGTTTGATGAGGTTCCCCATGGTAGGCTGATGGAGAAGGTGAAGTCGCATGGGGTTCAGCATGTACTAGCTAGATTAGATTCCCTACAGATTACGTTAGGTTCCCTACAGCGTGGAAGCAGGCCCTTCAGCCCAACAAGTCCACACCGACCCTCCGAAGAGCAACCCACCCAGACCGATTCCCCTGCATTTACCCCAACTAATGCACCTAACACTATGGGCAATCTAGCATGGCCAATTCACCTAGATGGATAGAGAACTGGCTGGGCAGCAGGAGACAGAGGAGTAGTGGAAGGGAAGTTCTCAAAATGGGGACCTGTGACCAGTGGCATTCCATAGGGATCCGTTTTGAGACCACTGTTGTTTGTGATGTACATAAATGATTTGGAGGAAGGTATAGTTGGTCTGATTATCAAGTTTGCAGATGACACTAAGATTGGTAGAGTAGCAGACAGTGAAGGGGATTGTCAGAGAATGCAGCAGAATGTGGATAGTTTGGAGAGTTGGACAGAGAAATGACAGATGGAGTTCAATCCGGGCAAATGCGAGGTGATGCATTTTGGAAGATCCAATTCAAGAGCGAACTAAATGGAAATGCCCTGGGGAAAATTGGTGTACTGAGAGAGCTGGGTGTTCAGGTCCATTGTACCCTGAAGGTGGCAATGCAGGTCAAGGAAGGCATGCAGCATGCTTTCCTTCATCGGATTAGGCGCTGAGTACAAGAGTTGGCAGGTCATGGTACACTTGTATAGGACTTTGGTTTGGCCACATTTGGAATACTGCGTACAGTTCTGATCACCACATTACCAAAAGGACGTGGATGCTTTGGAGAGGGTGCAGAGGAAGTTCACCAGGAAGTTGCCTGGTATGGAGGGCACTAGCTATGAAGAGAGGTTGAGTAGATTATGATTGTTTTCATTAGCAAGATAGAGGTTGAGGGGGGACCTGATTAAAGTTCACAAAATCACGAGAGGTGTAGACAGGGTGGACAATGCTTCTTCTGCAGAGTGGGGTACTCAATTACTAGGGGTCATGAGTTCAAGGTGAGAGGGGAAAAGTTTAGGGGAGATATGCGTGGAAAGGTCTTTAAGCAGAGGGTGGTGGTTGCCTGGAATGCATTGCCAACGCAGGTGGTAGGGGTGGGAGCCATAGCTTCATTTAAGATGTATCTAGACAGATACATGAATGGGCAGAGAGCAGAAGGATACAGAACCTTAGAAAATAGGTGACAGGTTTAGATAAAGGATCTGGACTGGCGCAGGCTTGGAGGGCCGAAGGGCCTGTTCTTTTGCTGTAATTTTCTTTGTTCTTTGTTCTATCCTCTCAGCACCAAACTCCACATATTCTGCACTAAACAAAAACAACCCAAAGAATTGCAGCTACTGGAAATCATAAATAATATCAGAAATTGTTAGAACATAGAACATAGAAGAATACAGCGCAGTACAGGCCCTTTGGCCCTCGATGTTGCGCCGATCCAAGCCCACCTAACCTATACTAACCCACTATCCTCCATATACCTATCCAATGCCCGCTTAAATGCCCATAAAGAGGGAGAGTCCACCACTGCTACTGGCAGGGCATTCCATGAACTTACGACTCGCTGAGTGAAGAACCTACCCCTAACTTCAGTCCTATATCTACCCCCCCTTAATTTAAAGCTATGCCCCCTTGTAATACCCGACTCCATACGCGGGAAAAGGTTCACACTGTCAACCCTATCTAACCCCCTAATCATCTTGTACACCTCAATCAAGTCACCCCTAAACCTTCTTTTCTCTAATGAAAACAGCCCCAAGTGTCTCAGTCTTTCCTCATACGATCTTCTCATACGAGTTGGGAAAACTCAGCAGGTCACGCAGCATCTGTGGAGAAAAAGCAGAGTTAACGTTTGGGAAAAGGTTGGTATTTATGTTAGAGAAGTGGTGGGAGAGGGTGAAGGAGTAAACAATAGATGGAAAAGGAGCCCAGAGAGAGAGAAACAGTTGGGTAGACAAGGACTGGACAAAGACCAGCCTGGGAGAATGAATAGCTGCTAATAGATTTGATTCCCTACAGTGTGGAAACAGGCCCTTCAGCCCAACCAGTCCACACCAACCCTCCAAAGAGTAACCCACCCAGACCCATTTCCCTCTGACTAATGCACCTAGCACTATGGGCAATTTAGAATGGCCAATTCACCTGACCTGCACATCTTTGGACTGTGGACGGAAACCGGAGCACCCGGAGGAAACCCACGCAGACACTGGGGAGAATGTGCAAACTCTACACAGACAGTCGCCCGAGGCTGGGATCAAACCTGGGACCTTGGTGCTGTGAGGCAGCAGTGCTAACCACTGAGTCACCATGCCGCCCAAATGGTGACCATTAATGACTAACAAGACCTCGGGTGTGGGGGTCGGGGGAAGGACTTGAGAGAAGATGTTCAGGCCCTAAAATTGTTGAACTCAATATTGAGTCCAGAAAGCTGTAGACTTCCCAAGCAGAAAATGAGGTGCTGTTCTTCCGGCTTACACTGAGCTTCACTAGAGCACTGCAGCAAGCCTGAGACAGAGGTAGTTGGCCAAGAAATACGGTGGTGTGTTGAAGTGGTAGGCAACTGGAATCTCAGGGCCATTTTTGCGGACACAACATAGTGAGGAGGGAAGCAAGAAACAGTTTGTGTGGAAGGCTGACAAGGCAGCCTGTAAATCACAGCAGTGAGGAGCTCTCAATTGAGAAACCCTCTTTGTGGGCTACCACACACACACACATTGTCAGCTATTATAGTCCCCACTAGCCACTATTCATTCTCCCAGGCTGACCATTAACCACTGCTTTGTCTGTCCAAATATTTTTCTCTTTCTGGGTTCTGTCTCCACTGATCACTTAGTCCTTCCCCTTCTCCCCCCACACCTACTTCAGCATTTATACCAATGTTTCCTAGCTACCATCAGTTCTGAAGAAGGGTCATTCGACAAAAACAAATGTTAACTCTGCTTTCTCTCCACATGATGCTGCCAGACCTGCTGAATTTTTCCAGCAATTCCTGTTGGGCTCCATATATTCTGACTTCATGTGTGTTTTTAGAGGAAGATTTTATAAAGTTTCATCAGCTCCTAGTCCTGTTAATTTCTAAGTTGTTTTTATTTCCAATTTTCAGTTCCTCTCCCACGACATCCCACTTTTTGACAGCATAATTTCTGATCTCTTCCCGGGGGTCGTTTTGCCAACTCGTCACCATGGCAACCTGGAGATTACTATCCAAGAAACCATTAAAGGATTTAATCTTCAGCCTTCACCCTGGTTCATTGAAAAAATCATTCAGGTAATGAATAGGATGCCATTGAAAGTGTTGTCTCCAGACTGGGAATGAATAAGATCCCCAGTTTTACTAGGGCTGGGGAGAGGAAGAGGGTATGGGTTAAATTCCAACATTTGGGCCAGAGTTTTGATTTCCAATCTAAGGGGTGAAGGGTGGATATTTTGTCACTGCCTCCCATCTAAAGAGGTCTGTGAGGTGATCTTTGCTCTATTTAGCAGAACAATCTACTTGATCATGGTATAGCCCAGGCACCCACTTCAACTCCTCAGATGAACCCCAACTTTATTCAACACATGATATATTAAAAAAAGGACTTGTATCTCATAAGAGCAGTGATCCTAACACTGACTCTTGAGGAACACCAATCTTTGAGGAACACCACTGTCTATCATCCCACGGCTGAAAGTACCCACTTACCACATTCCGCTGTTTTCTGCCCTTAAGTTGACTTTATCCAGTAAGATACTAACCTTTCTATGCCATGAGCCTCGATTTTGTGAACCAGCCTTTTATACAGTACATTGTCAAACACTTCCTTAAAATTCATATAGACAACATCCACCATGCTCCATTAACCTTCTCTGTTAGATCACCAAAATACTTAATTACACTTGTTAAGCACAATTGTGCCTTTTACAAATCCTGAATTAACCCCAAACTCTCTGTGGGCCTATAGTGTCCTCTCTAATCATTGATTCTAAAACTTGATGTTGATCTTGATGGCCTCACTCAGAATGTCCATATATCTGTCTGTTGAATCATGTGTAGCACTTTCCAATTCTTTGACATCTCCCCCATATTGAGGGAAGACTGGAAGATTTTCACAAACCCTTCCACTCTCTCCACCACCATTTCCTTGAGCGAACTGTGATGCATCCTGAAAAGGTGACACTAAGTCCTTGTGTCTATCAATTCTCAGCCCCATCCACCAACTCACTTTCTGCAGATATTTTGTCAATATCTTCTTCATTAGTAACTATTCATACTAAGGGGAAAATGCCAAAGTTACAGGATTGATAATATACACCTCATCTATATAATGTTGATCATGATAACTGCAATTGCTGTCAAAACCCACCTAGTTCATAAGGGAAGGCAATCTGCTGGCCTCATTTAGTCTGCTCTACACATGATCCCTGACCCACAGAATTATGGCCGATTCTGAATCGTCTTATTCATTCATAGGATGTGGGTGTCACTGGCTAGACTAACATTTATTGTTCATCCCTTATTGGCCAGAGGTCAGTTAAATGTTGAACACATTGTTGTGGGGCTGAAGTTACATGTAGACCAGACCAGGTAAGGATGGCAGATTTCCTTCCCTGAAGTGAATCAAATGGATTTTCCCCCAACAATGATTACTGTCTCTGTGAGATCATTTTGATTTTAGTTATGCATTTCATTTCTTCTTGAATTCAAATTTCACCACCTGCCACTGGTGGGATTTGAAATCATGTTCCCAGAAAATTGCCTGTGGTGCAGGATTACTAACCTAGTGAAATTGACACTTAAATGGCTCAGGAAGTTATTCTGTTCAAGAATAACAAATGCTGGCCCAGTGACACCAACATTCCATGAAAAAAATAAAAGAACGACATATCAAACAAAGGACAAAGTTCTGAAGAAGGGTCATTGAAATGTTTACCTTGATTCTCTCTCCACAGATACTACCAGATGTGCCAAGTTTTTCCAGCAATTTCTGTTTTTGTTTCCATTAAAGAAAAAATGTTCTCAGTCATTATTCTCACCTTGTGCAGAGGCTCCCACTGCGCTGTTTACTATTTCCCTGCCAATGGAAGATGCTTGGGGTTCCCTTTAACGTTGACTGCCATTCTATTGTCATACTCTCTCCTAGCCGATCTTACTCTCCTCTTCACATTCGTTTCCAACCTTCTTACTGGAAAAATTCACTCGACTTGTAACGTTTCTATTTTATTCTCCTGGTATGGAGTTATGCTCTCATTGCTGGCTTTGTAAGTCTCTAGCAAAACCCCAAAGTGCAGGAAGGAATAGTTTTCACTGTGACAATTTCTTTATCAAGTAGCTTGTCTCCTTCAGGTTGGATGGAAATTAACAGCTTTAATTGTTTATGTCCTCAGATTTATGAAATGATGTTGGTGCGTCATGGCTTCATGCTGGTTGGGAGCCCCCTGGGGGGTAAGACTTGTGCCCTGAAGGTACTGGCTGGTGTGCTGGAGCTGCTGGAAGAGAGGGGCCTGATGGATGAACATAGAGTGCAGTATGTCATCATCAATCCAAAAGCCATCAGCATGAGCCAATTGTACGGCAGCTTTGATCCAGTGTCTCACGAGTGGAGTGATGGTGAGTCCAACCCACAGGTGAAGGTGTACATAGAAATGAGCTCATTTCCAACCAGCTCAGTCATTATACAAACAAATCATTCTGGAATTCATCTCACAAGAAGAATCATAGCCATAGGATCCTACAGCATGGAAACAGACTCATCAGTTCAACCTGTCCACTCCGATCATGTTCCCAAATTAAACCATTCCCTGCTCCTGGTCCATATCCCTCCAAACCTTGCCTATTCATGATATGGAGATGCTGGTGTTGGATTGGGTTGTACAAAGTTAAAAATCACACAACACCAGGTTGTAGTCCAACAGGTTTCATTGGAAGCACTAGCTTTCAGAGTGCTGCTCCTTTATCGGGTGGTTGTCAACCTGATGACAACCACCTGATGAAGGAGCAGCGCTCCAAAAGCTAGTGCTTCCAATGAAACCTGTTGGACTACAACCTGGTGTTGTGTGATTTTTAACTTTGCCCATTCGTGAACTTATCCAAATGTCTTAAAAATGTTGTAACTGTGTCCACACCTACCACTTTTTCTGGCAGTTCATTCCACATATGAACCACTCTCCGTGTAAAAAAGTTACCCCTCATATCTTTTTTAAATCTTTCTCCTCTCACCTTAAAGATATGCCCCCCTGGTTTTGAATCCCCTACCCTATGTACATCCCTCATGATTCTATAAACCTCAATAAAGGTCACCTCTCAGCCTCCTAAGCTCCAGTGAAAATAGTCACAGTCTTTCCAGTCTATTTTTATATCACAAACCCTGTATTCCTTGTAACATCCTTTTCGGAACCAGTCTAATAATACCCTTCCTATAACAGGGCAAACAAAACTACACACAATAAAAAAAAAGGATGATGCAAGAAAGTCTCTCAAGACTCAGGAGCAGCTGCAATCTCCATGCTCCTCTAAGTCCACTTTTTTAGATAGTCCTTGCATCTAAAATTTAGTTATCAGAAATCATCCACGTCGCAAGTGGCTTTGTTGAGGACACTGCAGAGAGTGAAAATGCCTTGTGGACAAATGGTAAGATATTAAGCTTTAGATTGCTTGAACTGTTTACCAGGGTGAATAGATTTGAAGAGAAAATGTCATACCAGGTAGATTTTCGCCAGTAGTCAATGACAGGAATTAAAGGCAAAAAAAAATGACAGAAAAAAAGCATTACCAACGTAGTTACATCTTTCACAAATGTTTAAAATCCAAATGTCCTACAGACATATCTTAATGATGGGGCTTTATCAATAGTGATATTTTCCAGGGAATATGTCAGGACAGGAAAGGTATCCATTCTCCTGCAGCTTTCTTGGTAGTGGATGTCAGAATTAGGGACTGGGATAAGCCATCTTCTAAGCACTCCAGGATTTGCTGACCTTTACAATGAAGAATAATTTCAGCATCCATCAGCTATCCCTGTGAGGGTTTCTCTGGGAAGAGTTGTGTTACCTAACTGGGCACTTGCTTAATATCCCAGACTATCAATGTACCCACCGACCGTTTCCAGCTAGCGCCTCCTCTGTCCAGCAGGTGTAAGGCATTGTGGAGTGTCGAACACTGTGAACTAGGATACTGGTAAAGCTTTGAATGCTGGTTCGTAAACCTTTTCTGGATTTGGCCTGCTAATTGCTGCACTGGAGAGAATCATCGAAGGAGGACATTCAGACCATCAACCTCAGTGCTAGCCCACTGAAGGAAGTCACCTGGTGTTTATTCCCCACCTGGAGCGCTGTACATTCTTCCTTTTTGGGTAGTGATCCAATCCCCTTGAGAAAATGGCTCCACTAGAGCTGCCTCCCCTTCCACTCTCAGGTGGAAAGCATACCCAATCTCAAACAGTGTGAGCAGATTTCTCCTTGTGTTACAATTGCTTCTTTTTCCTTCAATCTGTATTCTCTGATTCTTGATCCTTCCACCACTGGGAATAGTTTCTCCCTTTTTTATTCTGTCATGCTCCCTTATAATTATGAGTTTCTGTCAAATCTCCCCTAATCCTCAGTATATATTCTTAACCACACTCTCAATCTGTCCCACCACATTCAATAATTAATGCACTGATAATGCTAGGTCTCTTTGTTACTGCACCCTCTTTAAAATTGAACCCTTTATTATGTATTGCTTCTTCATATTCTTCCTAGCAAAATGAATCACTGCACACTTCTCTGCATTAAATTTAATCAGCTGCTTGTCTATTCATTCCCACCTCCTTTGTCCTTTCAAAGTTTGCATTATCCTCCTCACAGCTGACAATGCTTTCAAGTTTCGTGTAGTCTCCATGCTTTGAAATTTTGGCATGCACACTAAGGTTGAGGTCATTAATATGTATCGGGGGAACAAGGTTCATAACACTAACTTATGGAGAACTCTATTACGAACCTTTCTCCAGTCCAAAAAAATACAATCACCGCAGCTCTCTAATTCCCATTATTCAGCCAATTTTGTGTCCATGTATTGTGTCAAGGGTGCCACAGTAGCTCAGTGGTTAACACTGCTGCATCACAATGCAAGGGACCCAGGTTCAATTCCAGCCTCAAGCTTTACATCTGTGTAAAGTTTGTACATTCTTCCTGAGTCTGCATGGGTTTCCTCCCACAGTTACAAAAGTGTGCAGGTTAGGGTGGATTGGCTGTGCTAAATTGCCCATTGTGTCCAGGGATGTGTAAGCTAGGGGGGTTAGTCATGGAAAGTGCAGGCTTATTTGGTAGGGGGAGGGTCATAGTGTTGATGGGCTGAATGGTCTGCTTCCGCACTGTAGATTGTGTTCCTGTCCATTTTATTACATGAGCTTGAAAATTTCTCAAGTTTATATTGTGACTTTTTATGAAACAATAACAACTTGTTCTGAACAAAGCTATTCAAATATACATAGTGGGAACAGGTATAAACCATTCAGTCCCTCCAGCTTGTCCTACATTTAGTAAATTCATGGCTGCTCTGATTGGAACAGCAAGTCCTAATCAATTCTTGCGTATCCCCTTTAACATTGCACTCATTTGCTTATCCAGAATCCATCCACCTGCCCCGTTAAAAACAGTCACAGACCCTGCTCCACCACCTTTTGAGGAAGAGAGTTCCACAACTGTCTGAGAGATAAAAGTCTCCTTAATTCTGTCTTAAATGGGTTGCTGCATATTTTAAACAGTGACACCTAGTTCTCGATTCCCATTGGGGGCAACATTCCTTCTACATCCACTGGTCAAGATCCCTCAGGATCTTACATAGTTCATTTCAATCACATCACTTTCTTAATCTCCAACAGATACAAGACCAGCCTGCCTAGTTTTTCCTCATAATTCCAGGTATTCATCTGTTAAACCTTCTCTGAACTGTTACCAGCATATTTACATCGGCAATAAATACACTGTACACAGTACTGCAGATGTGTCACAGCATCAAAGAGATCTTCACCAGCAAAGACCTTTTCAAATTTGCACCAGTCAAAAACAACCACTTCTCTAACCCCATTCGCCAGCACGTGGCACATAGCCTTGTAATGCCTTGGTATCACAAGTGCACATGTAAATACTTCTTAAATATACTGAGCATTTCTGCCTCTACCACTCTGACAGACAGTGAATTCCAGATTCCCAACACCTCTGGGCGAAAAAGTATTTCTTCACCAAACCTCCTGCCCGTACCTTAAATATGGTTATGGATCCTTAGGGGAAACATTTCTTCCTGTGTACCCTATCTATGCCCCTCATAATTTTATACAGCTTCATCATGTCCCCTGTTGATATCTTCTGCTCTGAGGAAAACAATCCCAGTCTGTCCAATCTCTATTCATATGTGAAACTCTCCAGCTCAGGCAATATCCTGGTAAATCTCCTCTGTACCTGGTGCTGTCATGTCCCTCCTATAATGTGGATTCTAGAACTGCACACAGCACTCTAACTATGGCCTAACCAACATTTTATACAGTTCCAGGATAAACTCCCTGCTCTTAAACTCTATGACTCAATTAACAAAGGCATGTATCCTATATGCCTTCTTAACCACTGGGTTAAGTTTGGGGTACCTGTCACACTACCCTAAGGAATTGGTGAACATGCACATCAAGGTCCCTCTGATCCTCGGTGTTCCTAGGTCCTACCGTTCACCATGCATTCCTTGCCTTGTTTGTCCCTGCATACATGCAACACCTCACATTGATCCACATTGAATTCAATTTTCCACTGATCAGCCCATCTGACCAAGCAATCTTTATTCTCCGATATATCCTCCAAGCCTGTACCTCCTCACTATTTACCACCTCACGAATTTTCATATCATCAACAGACATACTGATCAACCCTCCTGTGGTCTCACTAGTGCCCTGTACAACTAAGGTATAACTTTCATATTCAATTCCCCTGACAATAAACAACATTCTATTCGCTTTCCTAATTACTTGCTGCAGGCTAGTCTTTTGTACACTGGAGATCAGAGCTGAAAATGTGTTGATGGAAAAGCGCAGCAGGTCAGGCAGCATCCAAGGAGCAGGAGAATCGACATTTCGGGCATAAGCCCTTCTTCAGGAAGGGATCCTGACACCCAGATCTTTCTGCATCTCGGAGCTCTGCAACCTCTCACAGTTTATAGAATATGCCTCTATCCTTTCTGCCAAAATAGACAATTTCATATTTCACATTTTTCCACGTTATTCTCCATTTACCACAACTTTGTTCACTCACTTAACCTATCCATGTCCCTTTGTAGCTTTGTTATGTCCTCATCAAAACTTATTCTTCTCTCTAACTTCATGTCATTGTCTAATTTAGTTTCCATAACTTCCGTCCATTCACCCAAATCATTGTTAAAAATAAGGAAAGGTGAAGTCCCAAAATTCTTCTCAGTGATATAACATTTGCCACACCTTACCATTAAAAAAAATCAATTTATGTCCCTTCCCTGCTTCTAATTTGCCAGCCAATCTTCTACCCATGTCAATATGTTACCCTGGACCATGACTGTTTGTTACCTTTGATGTGATACTTCATCAGTTGTCTTCTGAAGACCCAAATACAATACATTCACAAATTCCCCTTAACTAACAGCATGTTACTTCTTCAAAGAACTCGATAAATTCAGTGAATATTTATTTCCCTTCAATGGAACTGTGCTAATTCTGCCCTCTAATATCTTTAATAATAGTTTCTAACATTTTCCCTGTGACAGATGTTAAGCTAACTGGCTTAAATTAATGGAAGAATGATTAATTTATTGTCACATATATCTTGAAGATACAGTGGAAATGTTTTGTCACCACAATCTGGCACCATTTTGAGATACAATAAGATTAAATACAAATTATTTAAGTAAGAGTTCATTTTCTGTTCAAATTGGGGTCTCAAACACAGCTTTAGGGCTTCTGCAAGGGGTCTGGAAGGTGTTTCAGTCCTCAAGGAATCCTGCTCTGGGAACAGTAATTACAACACCAATGCCCCAGGAGCCACTGACTCTGCTGTCACCTCCACCTTACCAACACAACCAAGAGTGCAGGCTCCAGGTCTCCCGGTGCCTGGAGACCCCACTTCAGGCATTGGCACCACCCAGAGTCTAGGCTCAAGGCCAACCACGACCACCACCACCAAAGAGTCCTGGTCCATGCCACCAACAATGCTGCGATGTGCCTGGCCGACACCACTCCAGACTCGAAGATGAAGAAAGGAAGAAGAAAAGAACAAATATAAAAAGTGCATAGAGAAACGATGCCTCTAGTCTGAAGCAGACGGGCTCCAATGAGCCTGAACACTGCCTACCGTGCTGGTGCCTTTTTGGATTTGAAGTTTTCTGCTTCTGCCTCCCTATCCTTTTGAATAAAGGACTTACATTCGCAATCTAATGGTACCTTCCCAGAAGCAATATTGACTTTTCATCATTCAATTTTACATGTGGAGGAAATGATGGCGCAGTGTTAGTGACTCTTAACTAGTAATTGAAAGGCTCAGGTTAATGCTCTGGGAGCATGGCTTCAAATGGAACAAAAGCAGCTGGTAGAATAAAAGTACATGTAACAAGTCTGGAGTTGAAGGACAATCTCAGCAATTATGATCATGAACCTATCAGTAATTGTTCTAAAAGCAGACCTTTAAGGAAAGGTATCTGCCATCCTTACCTTGTCTGTGTGACTCTCAAACCACAGCAATGTGCTTGACTTGTCATTGCTCAACAACCAACTAATTCATTCCTCAAGGAACAGAGCTGACCAATCAGAATCACCATGCTAAGTTTAAAATATAAAGGAAGCATGCCAGTTAGCTGTCAATCATCATTAGTGGCAATGCTTCTAACAACAGAACCCATTTTCCAACCAATCAGCAGCCTCCTCTCACGCAATAAAAATGCCGATTTTCCCCATTCCCCTTTCCACTGGTACCCTCACAAATTTTCCTGATAGATGTGAAACAAAAAGCCTTGATAAGAAGTGTCTTTTCTCAACAATATGAAATACTTAAATCTATAAATTATCAGTAATCCCCCTGGGAAATTCAGCTTTTCCAGCTTTAATCCCTCCTTTGTTAAACCTAGAGGTGGTCAGTTGCAAGTGATTTGAACTAGAATTGGAAATTTTTCAAAATTTCAGTTTTTTAGCTGACCCCCGAGCAGTACTGACCCTCTAGCAGCACAATGCTCCCTCAGTACTGACTCTCTAACAGTGCAGCACGTCCCTCATCACTGACCCTACAGAAGTGCAGCACTACCTCAGTACTGACCCTTTAACAGTGCAGCATGTCCCTCATTACTGATCCTATAGAAGTGCAGCACTACCTCAGTACTGACCCTTTAACAGTGCAGCACATCCTTCATTACTGACCCTCCAGAAGTGCAGCACTACCTCAGTACTGACCCTTTAACAGTGCAGCAATCCCTCATTACTGACCCTACAGAAGTGCAGCATTACTTCAGTACTGACCCTTTAACAGTGCAGCATGTCCCTCATTATTGACCCTATAGAAGTGCAGCACTACCTCAGTACTGACCCTTTAACGGTGCAGCATGTCCCTCATTACTGACCCTATAGAAGTGCAGCACTCCCTCAGTACTGACCCTGTAATAGCGCAGCACGTCCCCCATCACTGACCCTCCAAACAGTGCAATGCACCCTCAACACTGATCCTCTGACAATGCAGTGCTTCCTCAGTCCTGATACTCTGACAATGAGGTGCTTCTTTGACCCTCACTGAAACAGGTAGTCTTGCAATATTGGAGTTGAGCAGTTGTGAAGAGCCACAGCTTTTCTCAGTAAACCATGGAAGGGAAGGACACAACACTGAGGAATAACACGGAGCCTGTCCCCGTTGCTCAGAAGGGAAGGGTGGAGAAGAGCAGAGCAATAGTTATTGGGGACTCGATAGTTCGGGGCACAGATAGGCGGTTTTGTGGGAACGAGAGAGACTCACGTTTGGTATGTTGCCTCCCAGGTGCAAGGGTACGTGATGTCTCTGATCGTGTTTTCCGGGTCCTTAAGGGGGAGGAGGAGCAGCCCGAAGTCGTGGTCCACATTGGCACCAACGACATAGGTAGGAGGAGGGCTGAGGAAGTTAGGCAGGCTTTCAGGGAGCTAAGTTGGAAGCTCAAAGTTAGAACGAACAGAGTTGTTGTCTCTGGTTTGTTACCCGTGCCACGTGATAGAGAGTCGAGGAATAGGGAGAGAGAACAGTTAAATGCGTGGCTACAGGGATGGTGCAGGAGGGAGGGATTCCGGTATTTGGATAACTGGGGTTCTTTATGGGGAAGGTGGGACCTCTATAAACAGGATGGTCTGCACCTGAATCTGAGGGGCACCAGTATCCTTGGGGGGAGGTTTGCTAGTGCTCTTGGGGGGGGTTTAAACTAACTCTGCAGGGGCATGGGAACCCAGATTGTAGCTTCAGGGTGCAGGGCCTGGAGTGTAGGGAGGTTAGGAACATGACATCATTTTCAAAGGAGGGTGCCTGTAAACAGGAAAGTGGGTTGAAATGTGTATACTTCAATGCAAGAAGTATACGAAATAAGGTAGGTGAACTTGCAGCGTGGGTTGGTACCTGGGACTTCGATGTTGTGGCTATTACGGAGACATGGGTAGAACAGGGACAGGATTGGCTGTTGCAGGTCCCAGGGTTTAAATGTTTTAGTAGGGTCAGAGGTGGGGGTAAAAGAGGGGGAGGTGTGGCATTGCTTGTCAAAGATAGTATTACAGCTGTGGAAAGGACGATGGATGAAGACTCGCCATCTGAGGTAGTTTGGGCTGAGGTTAGGAATAGGAAAGGTGAGCTCACCCTGTTAGGAGTTTTTACAGGCCTCCTAATAGTCCTAGAAACGTAGAAGAAAGGATTGCGAGGATGATTCAAGAGAAGAGTGAAAGTAATAGGGTGATTGTTATGGGGGACTTTAACTTTCCTGCTATTGATTGGGAAAGCTATAGCTCAAGTTCGTTAGATGGGTCAGTGTTTGTCCAATGTGTGCAGGAGGGTTTCCTGACACAATATGTAGATAGGCCAACAAGAGGTGAGGCCATACTGGATTTGGTTCTGGGTAATGAACCAGGCCAGGTGTTAGAATTAGAGGTAGGTGAGCACTTTGGGGACAGTGACCACAATTCGGTGACTTTTACTCTAGTGATGGAGAGGGATAAGTGTGCACTACAGGGCAAGAGTTATAGCTGGGGGCAGGGAAATTATGATGCGGTGAGGCATGACTTAGGATGTGTGGCTTGGAAAAGTAAGCTTCAAGGCAAGGGCGTAATTGATATGTGGAGCTTGTTCAAGGAGCAACTATTGAGTGTCCTTGATAAGTATGTACCCGTCAGGCAGGGAGGAAAGGGTCGTGTGAGAGAGCCATGGTTTAATAAGGAATTGGAATCCCTTGTTAAATGGAAGAGGGCGGCCTATGTAAAGATGAGGCCTATGTAAAGGTTCAATTGGGGCGATTGAGAGTTATAAGGTTGCCAGGAAGGACCTGAAGAGAGAGTTAAGAGCAGCAAGGAGGGGACTTGAAAGGTCCTTAGTTGGTAGGATTAGGGAAAATCCTAAGGCTTTCTATAGGTATGTCAGGAATAAAAGAATGACGAGGGTGGGAATAGGTCCAGTCAAGGATAGTAGTGGGAAGTTGCGTGTGGAGGCTGAAGAGATTGGGGAGACACTGAATGAATACTTTTCATCAGTATTCAATCAGGAACAGGACATTGTTGTCAATGTGAATACTGAGTCACAATTAAATAGAATGGATGGCTTTGAGGGATGTCGAGAAGAGGTGTTTGAAATTCTGGAAAGGGTGAAAATAGATAAGTCCCCTGGGCCTGATGGCATTTATCCTAGGATTCTCTGGGAAGCAAGGGAGGAGATTGCAGAGCCATTGGCCTTGATTTTTATGTCCTCGTTGTCGACAGGAGTAATGCCAGAAGATTGGAGGCTAGCAAATGTGGTTCCCTTATTCAAGAAGGGGAGTAGGGATAACCCTAGTAACTATAGGCCGGTGAGTCTCACTTCTGTTGTGGGCAAAATCTTAGAGAGAATTGTAAGGGATAGGATTTATGAACATCTGGATAGGAATAATGTGATCAAGGATAGTCAGCATGGTTTTGTGAAGGGCAGGTCGTGCCTCACAAACCTTATTGAATTCTTTGAGAAGGTGACTAAGGAGGTGGACGAGGGGAAAGCGGTAGATGTGGTGTATATGGATTTTAGTAAGGCGTTTGATAAGGTTCCCCATGGTAGACTACTGCAAAAAATACGGAGGTATGGCATTGAGGGTGAGTTGGAGGTTTGGATTAGGAGTTGGCTGGCTGGAAGAAGACAGAGGGTAGTAGTTGATGGTAAAGGTTCATCTTGGAGTGCCGTCACTAGCGGTGTTCCACAAGGATCTGTTTTGGGACCATTGCTGTTTGTCATTTTTATAAATGACCTGGAGGAGGGGTTAGAAGGTTGGGTGAGCAAGTTTGCGGATGATACAAAAGTCGGAGGAGTTGTAGACAGTGAGGAAGGACGTGGCAGGTTACAGCGGGATATAGATAAGCTGCAGAACTGGGCAGAAAGGTGGCAAATGGAGTTCAATGTAGCTAAGTGTGAGGTGATTCACTTTGGTAAGAGTAACAAAAAGATGGGGTACTGGGCTAATGGTCGGATACTTGGTAGTGTGGATGAGCAGAGGGATCTTGGTGTCCATGTACACAGATCTCTGAAAGTTGCCACCCAGGTAAATAGTGCGGTGAAGAAGGCATATGGCGTACTGGCTTTTATTGGTAGAGGAATTGAGTTCCGGAGCCCTGAGGTCATGTTGCAGTTGGAAAAGACTCTGGTGCGGCCGCATCTGGAGTATTGTGTGCAGTTTTGGTCGCCATACTATAGGAAGGAGGTGGAGGCACTGGAACGGGTGCAGAGGAGGTTTACCAGGATGTTGCCTGGTATGGTAGGAAGATCGTATGAGGAAAGGCTGAGGCATTTGGGGTTGTTTTCATTGGAGAAAAGAAGGTTTAGGGGTGACTTGATAGAGGTGTACAAGATGATTAGGGGTTTAGATAGGGTCAACAGTGAGAATCTTTTTCCACGTATGGAGTCAGCTATTATGAGGGGGCATAGCTTTAAATTAAGGGGGGGTAGGTATAGGACAGATGTTAGGGGTAGGTTCTTTACTCAGCGAGTTGTGAGTTCATGGAATGCCCTGCCAGTAGCAGTGGTGGACTCTCCCTCATTATGGGCATTTAAGCGGGCATTGGATAGGCATATGGAGGATAGTGGGCTAGTGTAGGTTAGGTGGGCTTGGATCGGCGCAACATCGAGGGCCGAAGGGCCTGTACTGCGCTGTATTCTTCTATGTTATATGTTCTAAAGTGAGTACACCATTGAAAAGTACCCTCTAATCAGACACAAAGAAGTTGTGATGTAAAAGGTACCCAGTGTGTTTTGATGAAACATTTGGATGTTTTGAAGACTTTTTATCACATCAGCACTGACCCAGTGATAAGTCAGAGGCATATTGTGAATATTGTGAATAGGAGATTAGAAACTCTTCTCAGAAGACAGAGATGATACCAACCACAACATCAACCACTTGCTGAGGAGTGGAGTGAAGGCAGTGCTGAGGGGGCAGTTTGTCGCAGGTATCAAATCTCTTTCTGATATTTAACTGGAGGAATTTACTGCTTATCCAGTAGTGAATGTTGGACAAGCAAGGCGATAATACAGAGCCACTGGCAGGTCGAGAGAAGCAGTGCTGAGGTAGAACTGGGATTGTCAGTGTACATGGTAGAAAATGGCATTGCATCTTGGAGTGATGTGACCCTGGACAGAGTACCCAAGCAATACGAAAAGAGGAAAGACCACAGGAGGGAAGGATCCAGGAGAGGGAGAGAGGAAAACAAAGGTAAAGAAAGGGAATAATAAGGTGGAAATGGAAGTGATGGGTCAGGTCTGGAGGAGCAGCTACAGTGCATGTTTGTCTATTGGAACAAAGCAGGTTGAATAGGTCAACACTTGGCTTAGCATAGGGTACAAGAGAACAGCATGTCATTAATGTAATAGACATTCTCATAGATGGATACATTGAGAACCTGAATAAAGGAGCAAAAAATGGTTCCTTTGAGATACCCTCTAGGAAAAGGAGCAGGTTCGCCTCTGTGGATCCCCTGTAGACCAATGATATTCCCATAATTCCTGAGAAGCCCACCATATAGCTGGAGGGAACATGTACACTCATAGTCTTGAGTTTATGATGACCAACAGGCTCCAGAATAGTAGGACAGAAGGTGGGCTTTTGACTGTCTTCAGGGCCAGAGAATCTAATTGTCAGTAATGCAATGGGCTCAACTCACAAAAGACAATTAAATATATCCCCAGTTCAGCTGGGAGAGATCACAGAACTGGTACAAAAGCAAAATATTCCTGATGATAGAAAGCAGAAAAGTTCATAGTATTGGCAAAGAGAGAAAGCTAATGTTCCAGCTCGATGGTTTTTTCATTCAAATTCATCAAGCTGAAACGTTAGCTGTGATTGTCTCTCCACAGTTAGTGTCTGACCCATAGAGACTCTCCAGCATTCAGACTAATTTTGAGGCACTTTTATATAACAGCTGGGAGCCCCACATGTTCCAACAATGAATCACAGAATATGAGGTAACACTGTATTTGTCTTGGACAGGAATCCTGGCTAATGTGTTTCGGGAACATGCCACCAGTCTGACCAGTGACCGGAAGTGGTGCATCTTTGATGGCCCCGTGGACGCAGTCTGGGTGGAAAACATGAACACAGTACTTGATGATAACAAAAAGGTAATGTACACTGGAGTGCAGCCTGTATTCTGACAAACATCACTTAAAAGCAATCAGTGAAACAGAGAGAGGGACTGGAGGTGAGATGGTACCTATATACAACAACATCACGTGTCTTGATATCCTGTAACTATGTTAAAATTACTGTTTCAACAGAAAGCTATACTATGATACAACAAATACTTTACAGGCATTTTAATTCCATAGATGCTTTAATGCTGCAGATTCATTAACAGTACAGATACTTTAATGCTGCAGACAGTTTAATACTGCAGGTATATTATTGCTGATACTTCAGTGCTGCTGATTCTTTAATGCTGCAAATACTTTAACCCTGCAAATGCCTCAAACCTGCAGATGCTTTAATGCTCCAGGTACTTTAGTGTTGTTGATACATTAATGCTGCAAGAGTTTTAATAATTTAGATACATTGATGATTTCGATACATGATTGATTAATATTGCAAGTACTTCACTGCAGCAGGTGCTTTTATACTGCAACGTTAATGCTGCAGATAATTTAATGCAAAAGATATTAAATGCTGCAGATACCTTAATACCGCTGATATTTCAATACTCCAGGCACTTCAGGTCTGCAGGACTTCAAGATAATCAGCATGGATTTGTGCGCAGGAAGTCATGTCTGACAAATCTTTTAGAGATTTTCGTAGGTGTAACGAAGAAGATGGATGAGGCTAGGGCAGTGGATGTTGTCTACATGGACTTTAGTAAGGCCTTTGACAAGATCCCACACAGCAGGCTAGTCATGAAGGTTAGGTCACAAGGGATTCAGGGAGAGCTAGCTAATTGGATTCAAAATTGGCTCGATGGGAGGAAGCAGCGGGTGATGTTCAGAGATTGTTTCTCAGACTGGAGGCCTGTGACTAGTGGTATGTCACGAGGGTCAGTGCTGGCACCTTTGTTATTTGTTATTTACATAAATGATCTGGATATGAATGTACAAGGCATGATTAGTAGGTTTGCGGATGATACAAAATTAGGAGGTTTCATTGATAGTGAGAAAGGTTATCAAAAAGTACAGAGGGATTCTGACCAAATGGAGTTGAGGATTGGTAGATGCAATTCAATGCAGATAAGTGTGAGGTGTGTGAGGTATTGCACTTTGGAAAGTGAAACCAGGGTAGGACTTATACAGTAAATGTAAGGTCCTGAGGAGTGTTATGGAACAGAGGGACCTAGGAATACAAGTACATAGTTTTTTGAAAGTAGCGTCACAGGTAGACAGAGTGGTGAAGAAGGCATTTAGCATGCTGGCATTGAGGCATTGAGTATAGGATTTGGGATATTATGTTTCAACTGTACACTTTATTGGTGAAGCTACACTTGGAGTTTTATGTACAGTTTGGTCACCCTGTTATAGGAAAGACATAGTTAAACTGGAAAGAGTGCAAAGAAGATTTACAAGGATGTTGCCAGGACTAATAGGTCTGAGTTACAGGGAATGGTTGACCAGGATAGGACTTTATTCCTTCGAAAGTCGGAGAATGAGGGGTGACCTTATTGAAGTGTATAAAATCATGTGGGGTACTGATAGGATGAATGCATTTAGTCTTTTTCTCAGAGATGGGGAATTGAAAACTAGAAGGCGTAGGTTTAAGGTGAGAGGGGAGAGATTTAAAAAAGACCTGAGGGGCAACTTCTTCACACAGAGAGTGGTGCTTATATGGAATGGGTTGCCAGGGAAAGTGGTTGAGGCAGGTGCAGTAGCAACATTTAAAAGTCATTTGGATAGGTACATGGAAGGGAAGGGTTTAGAGGGATATGGACCAAACTAAAGTAATTGGAACTAGCTGAGTGGGTACCATGGTCATCATGGACCAGTTTGGGCTGAAGGGCCTGTTTCCACATTGTGTTATTCTAAGACTTTAGTGCTTGTCTACTTTAAAACTATAGGCACTTTAATGCTGCAAGTGATTTAGCATTTCAGATGCAAAAATAAAAATTGCTGGAAAAATTCAGTAGGTCTGGCAGCCTCTGTGGAGAGAAAGCAGAGTTAATGTGACCCTTTACTCAGAGAGTAGTAGGGGCATGGAATACACTGCCTGCAATAGTAGTAGACTCACCAACTTTAAGGGCAGTTAAATGGTCATTAGATAGGCATATGGATAAGAATGGAATAGTGCAGGTTAGATGGGCATCAGATTGGTTCCACAGGTCAGTACAACAGCAAGGGCCGTAGGGCCTGTACTGCACTGTAATGTTCTATGTTCTACATTCTCTCTGCAGGTTTTGCCGGACATGCTGAGTTTTTCCAATAATCTTTGGTTTTGCATCTGACTTCCAGCATTTGCAGTACTTTTTTTTTGTTTAGTAATCCAAATACTACAGCTGTTTTAATGATGCATTACCCTTTAACACTGCAAATACTTTACTACTGAAGATAATTTAATGTTGTGGGTACTTTAATACTGGATATACTTTAACACTGGACATACTTTAATGTTGCATGTTCTTTAACACTGCAAGTACATTTTTGCTACAGATAATTAAATGCTACAGATATTTTAATATGCTTTTTCAATAGACAGACCAAATTCAAACCCTTCTCTCTAGTTTAGCTGTGAAGAGTAATTATCCTATTTGAATGAAGATTTTCACTTGACCCCTTCAGGGACAGGCAAACATTTCATTCAGTTTGAAATATACAATACAATTGGCAAGGAATCCTCCTGAGTATTCTATTATGATCTGTGTAACATTTATTATGGTAATCCCAGGAAATGATAACATTTTCATTATTTATCATTGAAAAGAATATTCATCAGCTTTGAAATTTCAGTGGTTCTGTAGCTCTCATCGGAGTGCAGCATCTATTGTACATGAATGTAAAGTGCATTGCTCTGCCCTGCAGCTCTGTTTGATGAGTGGGGAGATTATTCAGATGAGTTCCCAGCAGAATATCATTTTCGAAGTTCTGGATCTTAAACAAGCATCGCCTGCAACCGTCAGCAGGTGGGTAAGGGACACAGATCAGGTGGGAATGGTGTGATCTGCATGGACTGGGGGGTGGGGGGAATGTGATGGTGAGTGTCATCACTGAGATGTGACGCCAACAGGGAAGATCTCACTTGGATTCTAATGTTTCTGCTGGTGAGTGATCCGATGTTGGATGGGGATGGGCACCAATGTTAGGTGGCAGGATGGGTGTTGGGTGGGGATGAGCACCCATGTTGGGCAACAGGGTGGATGATTCATGGGGATTGGTGCTGGGCAGCAGGGTGGGCTTTGGATGGGGGATGGGCACCAATGTTGTGTGTTGGATGGAGGGGTGGGCACTGATGTTGGGTGGCAGGGTGGATATTATTGGGGGATGAGTACCAGCGTTGGGTGGCAGGGTGGGTGATTGGGAGCATGTGTTGGTGATCTATTTACAGACGAACCTCGATTATCCAAACGAGATGGGCGGGCACTATTTCATTCGGATAATTGATTATTCGGTTAATTGATTCAATGCCTCTCCTCTGAGGCTCGGAGTTTTCTGAAGTTTCCTTTATCATTGCTCTGCCTGTATCTGCTTTGTTTCTGAGCAGAGACACACACATGTGTGTAAGGGACCTGCAGCATTGTTAAAAAGCCTCCACTCCTCCGACTGCCCCCACCCCACCCCCGCCCGACCCCCAACCCCATTCAACCCCGCCCCCCCATCCGACTCCACCCACCAACCACGCCCCCACCCACCCCCATCCAACCTGGCCCCACTCCCTGTCAGCGCCCCCTCCACGGCAGCCAGATTGGATACCAGCAGTAAGACTGCTGTTGCCTTTGAGAGTTGAGTCTCCAAATAGCGCGCATACACACACACCTTTTTATTGCAACTTTGCTAAGAAAGATGACATTTCCCGGCACTGATTCTGAGACAGATCCATCTAAACAAATATGGGGGCACAGAATTGATAGAATAAATGAAGGGCGCAGTCCATCTCATTCACCTCCTGCTGCAGAGAGGAGGTTGCACCTTTCTCTGAGCTATCAAATAGGACACGAGATTGAGGACTGTCACAACTGGAGAAGTATAACATCATATATTTCATTTGGAAGGGTAATCTGTCGTTTTAAAATGCACACAGCATCGCACAATTCATATGATTGTGTTCTTACACTGACAGCCAAAAATCAAACAGACTAGAGTATTCATCCGACATCAGTGACAAAGGGAGACACCCAGATTTCAATTAGCCTTTAGGCGACACAATGTGTCCTTCTAAAGCTTCTCAGAAATCCAGGAGATTTGGAGGACCCACACAAGGAATTCAGCATAATTGATTTTGTGGAGCAATAGTTCATCAAACATAAATGTGACAACTATCTTAAGTTTTGATCTATATAAGAAGATACACTATTTTTAACATAACCTCCCTAGAAGGACTTTTAGAGAGGTTCCCAGAGAGAGAGAAAGTTATCACTCAAATAGAGCTCAATGAAAAGGGCTTTCAGCAGTCGACTACTTTTTCTACCGAGAAGTTCCATGCAATCTGCGAGTGCCATAATCACAGAACTAGAAAGAAACAAGCAATATGCTCTCTGTCTCTCCAACCCTGCTTCAACTATTCAGTCCACCTTTTAGTGGGCAGCATGGTGACTCGGTGGTTAGCACTGCTGCCTCACAGCGCCGGGGACCTGGGTTCAATTCCCGCCTTGGGCAACTGTCTGTGTGGAGTTTGCATATTCTCCCCGTGTCTGTATGGGTTTCCTCCCACAGTCCGAAGATATGCAGGTGAACTGGCCATGCTAAATTGCCCATAGTTAGGGGAATGGGTCTTGATGGGTTGCTCTTGGAGGGTCGGTGTGGACTTATTGGGCCGAAGGGCCTGTTTCCACGCTGTAGGGAATCTAATCTAATCTTATGAGTAACTTCCACCAAACAACCACTGAAGACCTCACAGCTGCTGAATTTGGACTTCAATATTTCAACCCCTTCATCTTCCATAGAATCCTACAGTGTGGAAGCAGACCATTCTGCCCATCGAGTCCACACCTACTTTCTGAAGAGCACCCTGGCCCCATAACCCTGCAATATCCAAAGGTAAACCACCTACCCTACACCCTGTGGGCAATTTAGCACAGTCAATCCACCTAACTTTGGACTGTGGGAGGAAACCCATGCACCTGGAGAAAACCCACACAGATGCACGGAGAATGTGCAAATTCCACACAGTCACCTGAGGGTGGAACTGAACCCAGGTCCCTGGTACTGCAAAGGCAGCAGTGCTAACCACTGTGCCACCTTTGGATAGAGAAATCTTCAAGCACATAAAAGACAGTGCAGGACAGCTCTGGACTGACAATGTTTGTCCAGTTGCACAACTCACTTTTAAAACAAAAACCATGGTCACAGGGATGCCAATGAATTCTGGGATGTCTGCTCAGTGGCAAATTATTGTGGGAATGGCTCCTGTTAAGGTGGGTGGGATGGGGGTGCGGGGCTTGTTAATGAGATGCGTTTGGCAACGTATGGCAAGGCAATATTTTAGGTCTCACGATGAAAGTCCTTCCAAAACATTTGATGCAGCTTCGACTTAGCCAAAAACAAGCCTAAGATTCAGCCCAACCATCCAATCTAACACAGAAAACATCATTTGTCATTCTTGCTTTTCGCCCTCACAGATGCGGGATGATTTATATGGAGCCAATGAATCTTGGGTGGGAACTGTTGGTCCAGTCCTGGTTAGCTACAAAGCTACCTCAGCAACTGACAACAGAGCAGAGGCAGATTGTACAGGTATGTTCCTGAGCTCCCAATAGACTCATGACTCAATTTATTTCTGTTTGTTCATCAAATGTACCATTTCTGACTATCCTAGCATTTATTGCCTATTCCTTAGTTGCCCTTGAGAAGGTAGTGGTGAGCTGCCTTCTTGAACCACTACAGCCCATATGCTGTAGGTTGACCCACATTGAAGGAACGTAACATATTTCCAAGTCAGGATGGTGAGTGGCTTAGAGGGGAACTTGCTGGTGATTCATCACATTTTAATGCAAACCAGAAACTGTTTCGCGTTGATGTCTGATATTTTGAGAAAACACTGGAACTGGAACTGAAAAGTCAACTGTTGTCTTTCTGTCTAGATGCTGTGTAATTGGCTGTTACCACCATGTTTGGACTTTGTCCAGAAGAAGTGTAATCTCATGGTACAGTCGTCTCCCATGCACCTGACTGTCTCCATGCTGAAAATCTATGAGAGCTTGTTGGCAGAAATCAGGTAAGAGCTTTCAAAGATCGTGGCTCTCGGGGAAAACATAGCTAAGGGTGCGTGGGTCAGGGACTAGAGACTGTTCCTTAGTCCCATCAAGGATGGAGCAAGGTGGCAACAGAGAGTGGCAAAACCTCAGGGCCAGCTAACTGCCCCCAAGGTGGGTATCCCTACAATCGCTCTCATTGAAGCTGCCATTGGCCAGATCATTCTTTGTCGATTTCCTTTCCATCCACCTTGGTTGCTGCCACCATTTTCGATGACTGACGTGTTGAAGATGGTAATAGGATCGGCCCTGGCAACAGTTAAAGCCTCAAGATCCTAAAATCATAACAAACAGCGGAAGTAAGCTGTTTGCCCCCTCATCCCTGTTTCATCACTCATTAAGATCATAGCTGATCTGATTGTGATTGGGACACCACTTTAACTGTCCGCCCCCCCCCCCCATCACCATTGTGTTCATTATTGTTCAAAAAAATCTGTTTCCAACTTAAATATACTCAATGACCCTGACTCCACTATTCTCTGGGTAGAAAATCTCAAAGATCAACAATCCTCTCAAAAGAAATTCCTCCTCATCTTTATTTTAAAAGGGTGAGCATAAATCTTTAATCTGTGCCACCTAATTTTCCTAGAAAGGAAAGCATCCTTTCAGCATCTAACCTTTCAGGTCCCCTCAGAGTCATGGAGACATAGAGATCTACAGCACAGAAAAATGGCCCTTCAACCCATCGAGTCTGCACCAGTCAAAAACGAACACTTATTCTAATCCTATTTTCCAGCACTGGATCCATTGCCTTGGCATCGCAAATGTACATCTAAATAACTTCTTAAAACTTATGAGGGTTTCTGCCTCTCCCATCCCTAAGACAGTGAGTTCCAGATTCCCACCATCCTGAGGGTGAAAATATTTTACCTCACATTTCCTCAAAATATCCCATCCCTTACCATAAATCTATGTCAAGTGGCTTAATCTTATGTTTTAGATATTTCAATAAGATTGTCTCTCACTCTTCTAAATTCCAAAGAGGAAGGAGGCCCCGTTAGACCTGTTTCTTGGGAATGATGTGGGCCAAGTTGATCCAGTGTCAATGGGATGCGTTTGGGGGACAATGTTCATTTGTCAATGACATCATTGGGATGAGAACAGAACTAGTCTGGATAGACTGAAACCAAAGCTTGGCAGGAGAAACAGCAGCTGAACAATGAGCTACCTTCAAAACGAAAGGGATTGGGAAGGGGTTAGATGGATGGACTGAGAGCCCCTCAACTCATAGTCCACCCTGAAAAGGTCAGTCCCATCCAGAGTTTCTGTTTTGTTTTATGAATCAATATCAGCAAGTCAGTGGGCAGTGTGAAACAGGCAGATTGTCTTCTGTGTAGAAGGAAGGGGAAATGATCCACAGATCGGAACCCGTAGCCATGCAAGTTAAAGACAGTGACTCCTTACAAGGAGCAGCTTTCGCACCTTCACTCTCACAATGTAACATATTCCGAGGAAGGAGAGGGAGCAGGCTCCATCTAGTGTTATCTGGATGTGCTGCTGGTCATCTGATAATAACAATTTAAATAAAATCGATGCTTATACATTGATCTGAGCATAGCTACTTCCTCTAAAAGCTCCATAGCTGATCTATACAAAAGGAATGAGGAAATAAATTAGCTTCTCTGCTCAAAAGCTAAGAAAAAATAGATTTTCTTTTAACTTTTAAACTGAGATTTTTATTTATGTTTTCATACAAGATTTTGGTTTTACATTTGTAGCCAAATATCTAGTTCATCACACAACAATCTATTTTCTTTAAATATATCCACAAGACTATACAATGTAGGAGCTGAGATGGGCATTTAGTCCATGTATGTTCAAGCTCAATGAAACGTAGCATCGTCTCCCTGGCTTTATTTAATACGTGGAGAGTTCTGGGAACCATAGTGCCACCTGCAGGAAAACATTGAAACTCAAGTTGATTTATTGATCAGTAAAGCAGGTCGAATGAACAATCTCACTTGTTAATAGACAAAGATATCACAGAATGGCTTCTTGTGTTGTAGCTTCACTGAAGATCCTGTTGGTGAGGCTGAGGAGATTTTTCCAGCCCTGCAAGTAGTGGATGAAAAGAGCTTCTCATCCACCAGACAGAAGGAGGTGGAGGAGGTCACTAACCATCTGATAGCTTACGCCTTCTTTTCAGTCATCTGGTCGGTTGGTGGCATGCTTGACCCTGCATCAAAGCCAAGGTAATATTATGGGGCTGAAAAATTAATCAGACATCCGCAGCTCCAAAAGCTGTGCTCTTGTGGAGTATGAGGAGAAAGTGAGGACTGCAGATGCTGGAGATCAGAGCTGAAAATGTGTTGCTGGAAAAGCGCAGCAGGTCAGGCAGCATCCAAGGAGCAGGAGAATCGATGTTTCGGGCATGAGCCCTTCTTCAGGAATGAGGAAAGTGTGCCAAGCAGGCTAAGATGAAAGGTAGGGAGGAGGGACTTTGGAAATGCGATAGGTGGAAGGTATCGCATTTCCAACGCCCCTCCCCCAAGTCCCTCTTCCCTACCTTTTACCTTAGCCTGCTTGGCACATTTTCCTCATTCCTGAAGAAGGGCTCCTGCCCGAAACATCGATTCTCCTGCTCCTTGGATGCTGCCTGACCTGCTGCGCTTTTCCAGCAACACATTTTCAGCTCTTGTGGAGTATGAGATGACTTCAAAGTTGAGATGAGGATATCATTAAGCAGGAGAAGGTTCAGAAGAGACTTACCAGGATGTTGCTGGGTATGGAAGGTTTGAGTTGTAAAGAAAGGTTGGATAGACTGGACTGTTTTCACTGGAGCACAGGAGGTAAAGGAGTGACCTTATAGAGGTTTATAAAATCATGAGGAGTATAGATAGAATCAATGGTAATTGTCTTTTCCCTAAAATGGGGGATTTCAAGACTAGGGGCACACTTTTAAGGTGAGAGGAAAAAAATTTTAAAAAGACATGGGGCAAAGCTTTTACGTATAGGGTCATTAGCGTGTGGAATGAACTTCCTGAGGAAGTGGTGGATATGGGTACAATTACAATCTTTAAAATATATTTGGATAGGTTTATGAATAGGAAAGGTTTGGAGGGATATGGACCAGGAGGACGCAGGTGGGACTAGTTTAGTTTGGGATTATTTTCGACATGGATTGATTGGACTGAAGGGTCTGTTTCCATGTTGTATGACTCGCTGACTTTATAATGGTGCCATTAGATTTAGATCAATTAATGGAGAGACAATGGCCTAATGATACTATTGCTGAATGTTTAATCCAAGACACTCAGCTAATGTTGTGGGGACATGGGTTAAAATCCTGCCACGGCAGATCATGGAATTCAAATTCAATCTGGTATTAAGAGTCTAATGATGACCATGAATCCATTGTCAATTGCCAGGATAAACCCATCTGGTTAACTAATGTCCTTTAGGGAAGGAAATCTATCACCCTTACCTGGTCTGGCCTACATGTGTCTCTTGTGGTTGACTTTTAATTCAATTAGGCCTCGGCAACAAATGCTGACCTAGCCTGTGATGCTGATTGCTGACCTCGACAAACTTTAGCTTAATACCAAAGATCTACCATGAGAGGAATTAATGAATTGTGGCCAATACATGTAACTTTTATCAACATTTTTCCATTTAAAAACCACCATTGGAAGAGAAAGCGGGGAGGCAAAAAGCTTCAGGACTGGCTATGTTAAACATTTTTATTCCAAGATCATTCCTTGCTTAGATTGAATGTACGGAACTTAAACATTGCTAAAAGGAGACACAAGGTAAAATCTGTTCATATTTGCAAGGACTGGGACGAGAACACAAGAAAGCAGAGTTACGAAAAGGGGCCTCAGTTTATATAACATGAGCATGATTGGCCCATCATTGGCACAGAGCTACAGGAGGAATAGTTAACCATCAGTCTTAGTTCTCAGACCAGGCACGTAGACTCTGATTGGTCAGGATATTGCTGTGGGAATGAAGACGAGATTATCAGTTTCCACCAACCCTTTTTTCCCCCATGGAAGATATGCAAGGCATGTACAGGTTGTGTCAATAATCCTAGCTGGTCAGGCAGCATCTAGGGAACAGGAGAATCGACGTTTCGGGCATTAGCCCTTCTTCAGGAATGAGGGAAGTTGGTCCAGCAGGCTAAGATAAAAGATAGGGAGGAGGGACTTGGGGGAGGGGCGTCGGAAATGTGATAGGTGGAAAGAGGTCAAGGTGAGGGTGATAGGTCAGACTGGGGTGGGGGCGGAGAGGTCGGGAAGAAGATTGCAGGTTAGGAAGGCGGTGCTGAATTTGATGGATTTGACTGAGACAGGCTGGGGGGAGGGGAAATGAGGAAACTGGTGAAATCCGAGTTCATCCCTTGTGGTTGGAGGGTTCCTAGCCGGAAGATGAGGCGTTCTTCCTCCAACCTCTTTCGCTGTGGTCTGACGATGGAGGAGTCCAAAGACCTGCATATCCTTAGTGGAGTGGGAGGGGGAATTGAAATGTTGAGCTACAGGGTGGTTGGGTTGGTTGGTCCGGGTGTCCCAGAGGTGTTCTCTGAAACGCTCCGCAAGTAGGCGGCCTGTCTCCCCAATATAGAGTAGGCCACATCGGGTGCAAAGGATGCAATAAATGATATGTGTGGAGGTACAGGTGAATCTGTGGCGGATATGGAAGTTTCCTTTGGGGCCTTGGAGGGAGGTGAGGGGGGAGGTGTGGGCGCAAGTCTTGCACCTCCTGCGGTTGCAGGGGAAGGTGCCGGGAGTGGAGGTTGGGTCGGTGGGGGGTGTGGATCTGACGAGGGAGTCACAGAGGGAGTGGTCTTTACGGAATGCTGATAGGGGAGGGGAGGGAAATATATCCTTGGTGGTGGGGTCCGTTTGGAGGTGGCGGAAATGGCGGCGGATGATGCGCTGTACATGGAGGTTAGTGGGGTGGTAGGTGAGGACCAGTGGGGTTCTGTCCTGGTGGCGGTTGGAGGGGCAGGGTTCAAGGGCGGAGGATCGGGAAGTGGAAGAGATGCGGTGGAGGGCATCGTCGACCACGTCGGGGGGGAAATTGCGGTCCTTGAAGAAGGAGGCCATCTGGGATGTGTGTTTTTGGAACTGGTCCTCCTGGGAGCAGATGCGGCGGAGTCGAAGGAATTGGGAGAATGGGATGGCTTTTTTACAGGGGGCAGGATGGGAGGAGGTGTAGTCCAGGTAGCTGTGGGAGTCGGTTGGTTTGTAGTAGATGTCCGTACAGCTACCTGGACTACACCTCCTCCCATCCTGCCCCCTGTAAAAACGCCATCCCATTCTCCCATATCCTTCGACTCCGCCGCATCTGCTCCCAGGAGGACCAGTTCCAAAAACGCACATCCCAGATGGCCTCCTTCTTCAAGGACCGTAATTTCCCCCCTGACGTGGTCGACGATGCCCTCCACCGCATCTCTTCCACTTCCCGATCCTCCGCCCTTGAACCCTGCCCCTCCAACCGCCACCAGGACAGAACCCCACTGGTCCTCACCTACCACCTCACCAATCTCCATGTACAGCGCATCATCCGCCGTCATTTCCGCCACCTCCAAACGGACCCCACCACCAAGGATATATTTCCCTCCCCTCCCCTATCAGCATTCCGTAAAGACCACTCCCTCTGTGACTCCCTCGTCAGATCCACACCCCCCACCGACCCAACCTCCACTCCCGGCACCTTCCCCTGCAACCGCAGGAGGTGCAAGACTTGCGCCCACACCTCCCCCCTCACCTCCCTCCAAGGCCCCAAAGGAAACCTCCATATCCGCCACAGATTCACCTGTACCTCCACATATATCATCTATTGCATCCTTTGCACCCGATGTGGCCTCCTCTATATTGGGGAGACAGGGCGCCTACTTGCGGAGCGATTCAGAGAACACCTCTGGGACACCCGGACCAACCAACCCAACCACCCTGTAGCTCAACATTTCAATTCCCCCTCCCACTCCACCAAGGATATGCAGGTCTTTGGACTCCTCCATCGTCAGACCACAGCGAAACGACGGTTGGAGGAAGAACGCCTCATCTTCCGGCTAGGAACCCTCCAACCACAAGGGATGAACTCGGATTTCACCAGTTTCCTCATTTCCCCTCCCCCCAGCCTGTCTCAGTCAAATCCATCAAATTCAGCACCGCCTTCCTAACCTGCAATCTTCTTCCCGACCTCTCCGCCCCCACCCCAGTCTGACCTATCACCCTCACCTTGACCTCTTTCCACCTATCACATTTCCGACACCCCTCCCCCAAGTCCCTCCTCCCTATCTTTTATCTTAGCCTGCTGGACCAACTTCCCTCATTCCTGAAGAAGGGCTAATGCCCGAAACGTCGATTCTCCTGTTCCCTAGATGCTGCCTGACCTGCTGCGCTTTTCCAGCAACACATTTCCATCTCTGATCTCCAGCATCTGCAGACCTCACTTTCTCCTCAATAATCCTAGCAACCATTTGTGGTGGGCACTGTCTCATGATGCTCAAACAGCCCTCTCAAACAGCATGTTCAAATTCCTGTTGTCTACACAAACCAGGCTCCACGTGTAAGCGCATGTAATTTCCAACACGCTAAAATGAATCATGCTGTGTGTTAAACTGATAGTCTTAAACTGGTTTCCAGTGTAAAGCTTAGTACAATCACGATTATTTAATAAATGTTGTCCAATAGCAGAATTATACCTAATGTTGGACATTATGTACTACGCTTGTGAACAGGGGCTGTTTGAGCACCATGAGACATTGCCTACCACAATGGTCTCTAGGATTGTTGACACAATCTGTCTGTTGTTGGGGCAACAGTGGAAAAAAGAATAAGGCTGAAGCTTTTACATCAATCCTCACCCAGAAGTGCAGATGATCCATTTTGGACTCCTTCAGTTGACCCCCACATCACAGATGCCATTCTTCAGCTAATTCAATTCACTGCACTTGATATTAAGAAACAAATGAAAACACTGAATATTGTGAAGTCTATGGGATCTAGCAGCATCCTGGGGGAGATGGTGGCAAAGTGTAATGTCCCTGGGCTAGTAATCCAGCAGACCAGGCTACTGTTCTGAGTGCATGGGTTTGAATCCCATCATAGCAGGTAGTGAAATTTGAATTCATTAAACGAAAATGTTGAATTAAAAGCTGATATTTTGCTAACGTTGTTAATAGTTGTAAAAAAAAACCCATTTAGTTTACTAATGCTCTTTAAGAAAGGAAGTCTGCCAATCATACCCAGTTTGGCCCACATGTGACTCCAGACCCACTGACTGTTAAGTGCCTTCTGAAATAATTGATAGAGCCAAACAGTTCTTGATTAGTTCCAAACAGTTCCACCAGGACCACTCAGCTCCTGACCTCATTACAGCCTTGGTCCAAATATGGACAAAAGCACTGAATTCAAAAAGTCAGCATTTATTGCTCGTCCCTAATTGTCCTCAATAAAGTGATGAGTCACATTCTTGAAGTGCTGCAGTCCATGTGCCATAGGTGCATTCACAGTGCTGGTAGGGAGGTAGTTCCACGTGTGACACAGTCACACTGAAGTTCTTTGATAGTCGCGGCTTTAATTATCTTCATATACCATCAGTCACACCTCCTCACACTAAAGTAACTTTAAAAACAAAACTTTAAAAACCAAGCAAACAGCTTGGTGACAAGGATAATAACGCTTCAGGGTAAAATCCTGTGAGAAGAACATGTCGTCACTTGAGCTGACACAGACAATCATTCCTGAAGCTAAGTTATAACCAGCTCACACTGGAGAACTAAAGACAGCATGAGTCATGACTTTGAGGAACTGCACAATAGCGAGTTTTCATTGCATATCTTACTCTGCATAATGCCTGAAGATTCATTGCATGAAATTCATCATCGACGCCTACTTGGGAAATGAACCATTTCTCAGAACTCCATCTGCCAAGCATAAGAATATTTCTAAGAGATAAAATAATTTGTCGTTTAGCAATGTTCTTCTTGCATGCAGAATCAGTCTTGACTCAATGTTAGAAATCCCACCAGAGTTAGAAGATTGTGCATTCACACCCACTCCAGAGATTCAAGTGCAAATGTCTCAACATCAAGATCCTGCAAAATGATTCACTTTCTGACTTCCCAACGCCGGTCCACCATCGACAAGGCACAAGTCAGGAATGTGAGGGAATATTCTCCACTTACCTGGATGAGTGCACTTACCTGGAAGGTTGAGACCATCCAGGGACAAAGCAGCTGGCTTGATTGGCACTACATCCATAAATATTCTCTCCATCCACCACCAACACTCGCAAGCAGCAGTGTGTACAATTTTCAAGATATGCACTGCAAAAATCCACCAAGGATCCTTAGACAGAATCTTCCAAATGACTATTTTGATAATGTACGAAAGAAGTTCAGCGAGAATTCATTAGAACCTCAGCAAGGCCCACCTCAACATCAAGATCATCCTGTTCCACCTTTTATGTTTTACACAAGCGACATGGCGAGATTCTCACTAAGCAGCTACAGAATGCCAGTTGATGTGTATTAACGCTTGTGAAACACATTGCTAACAACACACCTTACCCCATTGTTCTTCAGAAACCCATTTTACCAAACTCGACAGAGAGTCCCTGTCAGATTCAGCTCACTGCTTCCTCCAAATGATCTCCATTTTTGACCATGGACATCAGCAACTCAGGGCACACTCCATGGGCACCAGCCGCACATACCCCACATCCATGGACATTGGTATCTGTCACATTCCTAAGTACCTTCATGGCACATCTCCAGTTCACTCACTACATACTTCTGCACTGTGGACTGCTCTGGTAACTATCATTGTAATGCTGCAGCAAGGACAATGTGTGCTCAGGGATACTCACTCAGCTCAGGGACTGGACCAAGTTGCATCTCTGGGCTGTTCACTCACTATCAGAGCACTCACTCACTCTGAGCCTGTCTGGATGCTTACAGCATCCCTGCCTTACACTGCCTTGCCTTTCAGAGAAACCAAGCTCCTATTCCTGCTGCTTGCCCTTGCTGTTTAGCGCAGACACAAAGGAAGAAGGCTTCTTATAGATCTCAGCAGGCCTCAGTCCAGTTAAGGGATTAGCCTTCTATTGGGACAGCTCTGGACTGACAGTGCTGGTCTAGATTCACAGCAGTTTGTTAAAGATGATGCCGCTGAGTTCCACACGGCCTGGTTTTTCAGAAAGGCACATGCTAAAATGGGACAGAAGTCAGACATGACAGACCTGTCAGGAGCGGGGTAGCTGGTTAATCAGGTATGGTTTAGTAAGAAGTGGTGAAGGTATTTGCTAGGCCTCATGTCGCAACAAAAAATTAATACAATTTGAATATAGGCAAAAAAAAAGTAAAATTCACCACATTGTTCCTGCTGCTGTGTATTGTTTAAATGTTATTTGCACAGTTTCGCAGTGGACCTACTTAAATTGTGAAAATGTAGATAAATATTTGCAGAATATCACTCTGATATCACCGTGTGGGTAGTTCAGTGGTTAGCACTGCTACCTCACAGCGCCAGGGACCTGGGTTTGATTCCAGCCTCGGGTGACTGTCTGTGTGGAGTTTGCACATTCTCCCCGTGTCTGAGTGGGTTTCCTCTGGGTGCTCCGGTTTCCTCCCACAATCCAAAGACTTGCATGTTAGGTGAGCTGGCCATGCTAAATTGCTGTAGTGTTCAGGGATGTGTAGGTTAGGTTAGGGGGAATGGGTCTGGGTGGGTTACTCTTTGGAGGGTCAGTGTTGGGCTGAAGGACCTGTTTCCACACTGTGGGGATTCTACAATAAGTATTGTATATTCTGATTCAAAACGAAAACTTTATTTAAGTCACTTCATATTTCAACATTGATCATTCATTCAGTAACAAATTTTAATTTGCAGATTCAGCGACTTTTTCAGCAATTTCTGTGAATGGGACTCAACATATCCAAGACCGAAAGATTTAAAATTTCCGCGAGCTTTGCAAATCCCAAAGAAAGGGAGTGTTTTCGACTATGTCTACCTCAAAAGAACCTTTTCATCATGGTGCACATGGAGAGACCTGATCACTACTGTTGACATTCAGCAGAGTATAAATGTAGGCAGTTATTAAGGAATATATTCATGGAGATATGTGGTTACTAAGATGAGTAATTGTTCAGGGATGTATTCATTAGACACTTACGAAAGTATGTACTTAATAAGGGACTCATTTCCTAAAATTCGTATGTACTAAGGGATGTAATAAAATCAGGTGAACCTGGTGAAACTACCAAACAGGACTACTTGCATGTCAAACAGTACAGGCAGCAAGTGTTGGACCATGCTAAGTGATCCTGCAACCAATGGATCAGATCTAAGTTTTGCTGTCCTGTTATGTCCAGTCATGAATGGTGGTGGAACTCACTGGAGGATGAGGCTCCACAAATATCCCCATCCACAATGATGGAAGAGACTAACATCAGTACAAAAGATAAGGCTGAAGCAGTTGCAACAATCTTTAGCCAGAATTGCTGAGTCGATGATCTGTCTCAGCCTCCCACAGAGGTTCTAAGCATCTCATGCCAATCTTCAGCCAATTCAATTCACTCCGTGTGATATCAAGAAATGGCTGGTTGCATTAGCTATTGCAAAGGTTATGGGCCCCAACAAGATTCCAGCAGTAATCCTCAAGATTTGTGTTCCAAATGTTGCCACAACCCTAGCCAAGTTATTTCAGTACACTTATAACACTGGCATCTACCCAAATAATATGGAAAATTGCCCAAGTATATCCTGAACACAAAAAGCAGGACAATCCAACCTGCCAATTACCACCCCATCAGTCCACTGTCAAATCATCAATAAAGTGATGGAAGATGTCAACAACAATGTTATCAAGCAGCATCTGCTCAGTTTGACTCTGCCAGGACCACTCAGTTCTTGACCTGGGCAGCACAGTGGCTCAGTGTTTAGCACTACCGCCATCACAGTGCCAGGTCCCAGGTTCGATTCCAACCTCGGGCGACTGTCTGAGTGGAGTTTGCACATTCTCCCCGTGTCTGCATGGGTTTTCTCTGGGTGCTCCAGTTTCCTCCCACAGTCCAAAGATGTGCAGGTCAGGTGAATTGGCCGTGGTAAATTGCCCGTAGTGTTAGGTGCATCATTCAGAGGGAAATGGGTCTTGGTGGGTTCCTTCGGAGGGTCGGTGTGGACTGGTTGGGCCGAAGGGCCTGTTTCCACACTGTAGGAAATCTAATCTAAAAAAAAGTCTTGGTTGAAACATGGACAAATGAGTTGATTTTCAGAGGTGAGGTGAGAGTGACAGCACTTGATATCCAGGCTGCATTCGACTGAGATTGGCACCAAGGAGCCCTAGCAAAACTGGAATCAGTGGGTATCAAGGTAAAACTCTCCACTAGTTGGAGTCATACCAGCACATAGGAAGATGATCATAGTTGTTGGAGATCAGTCACCCCAGCTCCAGGACATCCCTGCAGGACCAGCTCAGGGTAGTGTCCTAGGCCCAACCATCTTCAGGGTAGTGTCCTAGGCCTGACCATCTTCAGCTGCTTCAATGTGCTTTCCTCCAAAGTAAATTGAGAAATGAGAATGTCCATGGATGGTACCTCATTTGCCTGTCCATTGCAGTCTGTCTAACAAAGTCAGAAATATGAGGAAGAGCTTTGCTCACTTCCTCTCAGACACCACTCACAGCTGAATACTGATTTCTAAGGCAAAACGTTAGGAAGAGTATAAAAACCAGAAACATCCATTTGCAATAAGCAAACTGTGCTGGAACTACAGATGGTATGTGTTGCCATAGAGTTTGCAACACTGTGCCTATCCTTCCAGGAACATAGCCAGGGGACCTGTTTTTCCAGAGGTGGCTTCCTAAATTGCCAGCATCACATTTGCCTCAATGGTCTCTCCTTCATGCTGTCAGTTCAGTCAGATACAATTCTGGAACCTCCCAGCCAGCCCCAGAGAGGTAAAAAATCCTGCTTGAGTCAGAGACCCCAGTAAGTTGTTATCAATCAGCTCCTCATCACCTCAATAGGGGTGGTGCCGTCTCACAGTAATGGCTAATGCTGCCATCTCACAGTGCCAAGGACCTGGGTTCAATTCCGACCCCAGGCAACTGTCTGTGTGGATTTTGCACATTCTCCCATGTCTGCATGTGTTTCTTCCAGGTGCTCTGGTTTCCTCCCACAGTGCATAGACGTGCAAGTTTGGTGGATTGGCTATGCTAAATTGCCCATAGTGTTCAGGGATCTGTATGTTAAGTGCATTAACCAGGGGAAATGTAAGGTTACAGGGAAAGGGTAGGGGATGGGTCTGGATGGGCTGCTTTTTGGAGGGTTGGTGAGGTCTTAATGGGCCAAATGGCCTGTTTTCACACTGTAGGGATTCTATGGAAATTCTATAGATATTGTGAATGATAGCTCAGGTACAAAATGGCCAGTGTAGAGGAAATTTAGATCACAAGCCATGTTTAATTCTCCTTCAGTCAATCAACCAATCAACCTTTCACCTTCTGTATCTCCAAATCTTCCTGCTTCTTGTTAAGGATGAGTTATCATTCCTTATTCGACACTAAATATAATTAAAACCAAATTATTAAAAGGATGTTTGTTTTTGTTATATTACACCCAACTGTTATAATCACTATATTGTTCAGCTAGTATCTGGATTATTGATATGACAACTATAATACAGTTAATGGTAAAGCTCGTGACAGTTCTGAATAACAGGTTCTGAGTGAATATTATTACAATTCATCAGTAAGATATTGTCAGGCTGGAGTGATCTCAGTGTTGGTATGTATTCTTTTGCATGTCATTACTGTTCTTGATGGATATCCTGGGCTGTGCACTGGACTCACCCTCAACCTATCCAGGCTGACGGTCAAGATATTCGGGTAGGTCAAAGCCACCAGTAACATTTCGGAGCTCACTGGAGACTATATTTCAGTTGCTGCTATTTTGCTTGTAATTAATCTTGTAAGAGACAGAGTGGAACTGTTAAGCCCTGCTATTGAATATGTCATCTCCTATAATGCCAAGGGACTCCACTGACATGCGAAACTGCACCAATTCAAATATATAATCAGTCTTCATTGTGCTAACTCCAGTCTGAAACTTCACTCTTCTGAGTCATGCCATGGAAACAAATCATTGAATTCCACCATAGTTAAAGTTTGAAGTAGCTAGGGGTAAGGGATTGAAAATGGAATCTACCCATTTTCATAGCAATCTCCTCACTGAATATACATTCAAGTCCTCTGTATTTTGCTGATAGCTTGAGATTGCAACAGGGTAAAATGAGAAGTGTCACTTGAATGAAATTACTGCCAGGAAATTCAGTGACTATTGGATTTTGACATTGGAAAAAAACCCAAGAATGAATTATAGATGTACAGTTCAAAATCCAAGAATCATAATTTTGATTACAGACTAATGTAAGCAGCAGGGGCAAGGCCACAGAGGGAGTTCGAAACAAGCATTAGAATTTTGAAATGAAGGCATCAGAGCCGAGTTGAGAGGGTTTCAGCGGCAGATGAGCTGAGACAAAGACAAATCTGGTGAGAGTTACAGAGGTCAGAATAGATGGTCTTCATGATAGTGCAAAAAGGAGGTTCAATCTCATCTTGGGGTCAAATGTTTCACTGCAGAATGACATTTACACTGTAAATTGAGGTCATTCAGCCCATCATATCTGTACTGCCTAATAAACTTGCTACTTTGACTCTTTGAATATTTTAGGCTTTCTACTCCCTCAATGAATAAATTATTGGTGAACCTAGCTTGATCACTTGCTCAACTGTGTTGAAGAATAATTGTCATTTAATGTTGTGCCATTTACTGTTCTTGCAGAATCTTCTTTGAAAGGGCTGACATTTTACTTGGCATTCCTAATCACTCAGCTCATATCAGCAGGCTTGAATTTGGAGTCAACAGTTGTTCCCTGTGCCATGTGGCAATCTGACTCAGGAAAATGATGAGATCTTTAATCAGCATTCTCAGGTTACCATAGAATGTACAGTATAAAAAGAGGCCATTCAACCCATTGTGTCTATACTGGCTCCAGAAAGAGCTATCCAGTTAGTCCCACTCTCTAGCACCATCACCATAACCTTCTAAATTTATCACTTTCAAACATATATCCAACTCTCTTTTGAAACATACTTTGGAATCTGCCTCCACTACTTTTGCAGGCATTGCATTCTAAATCCTAACAACTCTCTGAGTATAGAAGTTTCTCATCATCTCACTCTGGGCTCTCTTGCTGACATCCTTGAAATTGTGACCCTTAGTTACTGACATTCCAATTAGTAGAAACAGAATATCCTCCTTTACCCTGTCAGAATTGTTCAATTTTGAACATCTCAATAGGGTCACCTCTTATTCTTCTTTGCTCCAAGGAAAATTAGTCCAATCTCTCTAATGTTTCCTTGTGTGTAAAATTCCTCATTCCTGGTATCATTTCAGTAAATCTCCTTTGCACTCGCTCCAGGGCTTTAACGTTCATCCTTTAATAAGGCGCCCAGAACTGAACACAGTACTCCAAATACATTCTGACCAATGATTTGAAGAGGTGTAGCATCACTTGTTCACTTTTGTTATAGTTTCAGATGGGAAGACGGTAAGTACTTACCAAATGCAGCAATCAAACTGTTATGGTTCATTCCTCATGGTTAACCAGAATTAATCACAAAATCTTGGACCCTCAGCAGCTGGTAGAAGTAAATGAGTCATCTTGTAGCTCAAATGTTTATCGTTTATTCTGTAATGAAGATCCACTAAATACCGATCTCACAAAAGTTTATTTGTATCAGAAGAGAAAACCTTCAAGCTCCTTCGTAATGCAGACTGACCATTTCTTATCAGGTGGTACTGTGGAAATTTGGGATCTGTTTTACTAATAAAGTCAGAGTAGAATTTTGAAATCAGAGTCAGGCTTTTGGGGCCTTTAAGTATATTGTTTACCTATTAAGCAGAAAGGTCTGAAATAACTTCATATTGACAATGGTACAACAATTCTATAAATCCGACAATGCTACTCCCTTTATGGCCTGTGGGGAATCACCCATTAATTTCCTTATTGAGATTGTTAAGTATGAGTTCCCTTGTAACAGGCAATGGCATGTCTGGCTGGAACTCATCACCTGAGCCCTTTATAAAGTAGACCTAGGAATCAGTCTGCATAACTGTCTTTCCCAGGCTGGGGCTAGCCTATGTATACCATGAGTAGTGGCTCTATTTTGGTGTTTCTGTTTATTCATGTCATCCTAAAGTTATACTTTTATTGTTCCTGCAGCTAAATGACATTATTGTTGACACCACGGAGACAGCGATGCAGACGTATTTTCTTGAGAGATTGTTGCTGCACAATAAGCCATTGCTATTTGTAGGACCCACAGGCACTGGCAAGACAGCTATCATCAACAGATTCCTGCGAAATCTCATGGCCCAAAAATATACTGTGTGCCAAATCACTTTCTCAGCACAGACTACAGCCAATCAAACCCAGGAGATCATCCTCACACAGCAAGAAAAGTATGCATACTAATTGATCATCAAATAATCAGCTTGAATTTTTTTGCAGTGGGAATAAGGTTTCATTTGACTGAGCATGAAATTGAAGGAATCTAATCTGTGAAGGAGCTAATGCTTTTGCCAGGAGCTGTTTTGGAGTGAGAAAGAGTCCTTTTGGTTGAACTTTGTTGTTTTAATATTTTCAATTCCAAAGCAAAGATACAACTGGGTAAAGGAACAAATTCACAAATGGTATCCAGTCCAGTCTCAAAGCAGGGAATCTGCCTCGACACTTTGGGAAAGCTGATAGCTGCCAAAGGGCGAAGAATATAGATTAGAGGATAGAGTAAATGAACAAGAAGACATGGGATTATGCAAGTAACCAGTGCGATAAGACACCTAATCTGCAGTGATAACTCCCATGTTTATTCCAGAAAGAGAGTAAAAGGAGTAAACTCCTGCCTCCATCTTCCTCATCTCTCCCCCTGCCAATTCCTCATTGATTTCCTGAAATGTCCAACCACCTCTCAGTTCTGTTCTTACAGAACAGAAATTGATCCAACTGGACCATTCACTATTCTCTTTTCCAAAATGAATATATTTTAGAAACAAAATCAAATTGCTGGAAAAGCTCAGCAGGTCTGGCATCATCTGTGAAAAGAAATAAGAGTTAATGTTTCAGGTCTGGTGACTTTTCCTTGGAGGAAGGGTAACTGGAGCTTTTCCAGTAATTGCTGTTTTTGTTTCTGATATACAGCATCTGCAGTTCTTTCATTTTTTATTGAATATTTTTAGGAATGACTGGTGTAATTTTTCAATTTGTCTTGAATCGTCCAACAACATATCTCCTTTTATTATTTCCGAAGGCATTAATCTTCAAATCATAGATAATCCTGGCTTATCCTGAAGGATTGGCAATGTGAAAATGGGGAAGGTTGTTGAATCTCTGAGTGAATCTCTGAGGGAGCTGTGTTACTGCCCGGGAACAGTTCATTTCCATTTTCTAACTTGCTGGATTTAACAGCTACTAATTCCTCAGTAGTTATCCCAGTGCTGGGAATACTGGGTCACTCCAAATCAATGATGCTGAAGCTGATTGAAGTGGGAAGAGAAAGCAAGAGAGTAGGAGTGAATTTAAGGGGCAGAGCGTGAAAGAGTGAGAGGGAGAGACAGATACATTTCCGACGTCGTGAATGTGGCCACTGTTTATAATTCTACACGGTGATGGATCACCTGAATGTAGAAACCAATTGAATAATGACCACCCATATCATTTTACTAAACAGGAGGAGAAAAATTATCTCTGGGACCCAGCAAGTTAGAAGAGTTTATGTTTTTGTTGATGACCTCAACATGCCAGCAAAGGAGAAATATGGAGCCCAGCCTCCAGTGGAACTGCTTCGTCAATGGATAGACCACGGCTATTGGTTTGACAGGTAAGCTCACTGTTACACCATATCCCTGTGGAAACAATACAGCCATATTCTACAGTGCAGGAGGCTTGCTTATTTTAAAGTTCCTGAAGCAAATTTTGTTTTGCTGCTTCTGTAATTTGGGAAGCCAAAACAACCAAGTTGAAGAAAGATTCATAAATCCCATTCTCTTCATTCTGTCCTTACTCAGGTAGACCCTATCAGCCAAGTTAATAAGAGAACCCATTTTCAATAACACAACATTGCTGGCAATTTAGTCAGTATCACCATCAGGATATCTTGAAGATTTGTTTATAATCTTGTTTATTCCCCACAACTGGATCAACTTGTGAAATGGAGAAAGGGAGGTTAAAATAAATTAGTGCTTCACTAGATTACAACAGATTGAGTTTTAGAAGCAGAGCCACTGGGACAGCCCTTTATAAGGAGCCCAATGTAATAGACAATAGACAATAGGTGCAGGAGTAGGCCATTCAGCCCTTCGAGCCTGCACCGCCATTCAATATAATCATGGCTGATCATTCCTAATCAGTATCCTGTTCCTGCCTTATCTCCATAATCCTTGATTCCACTATCTTTGAGAGCTCTATCCAACTCTTTCTTAAATGAATCCAGAGAGTGGGCTTCCACTGCCCTCTGGGGCAGAGCATTCCACACAGCCGCCACTCTCTGGGTGAAGAAGTTTCTCCTGAGCTCTGTCCTAAATGGTCTACCCCGTATTTTTAAGCTGTGTCCTCTGGTTCGGCATTCACCCATCAGTGGAAATATGTTTCCTACTGCCAGAGTGTCCAATCCTTTCATAATCTTATACGTCTCAATCAGATCCCCTCTCAGTCTTCGAATCTCAAGGGTATACAAGCCCAGTCGCTTCAGTCTTTCAGTGTAAGGTAATCCTGCCATTCCAGGAATTGACCTCGTGAATCTACGCTGCACTCCCTCAATAGCCAGAATGTCTTTTCTCAAATTTGGAGACCAGAACATCACACAGTACTCCAGGTGTGGTCTCACCAGGGCCCTGTACAGCTGCAGAAGCACCTCTTTGCTTCTATACTCAATTCCTCTTGTTATGAAGGCCAGCATGCTATTAGCCTTCTTCACTACCTGCTGTACCTGCATGCTTGCCTTCATTGACTGGTGTACAAGAACACCCAGATCTCTCTGTACTGCCCCATTACATAAATTGATTCCATTGAGGTAGTAGTCTGCCTTCCTGTTCTTGCCACCAAAGTGGATAACCATACATTTATCCACATTAAACTGCATCTGCCATGCATCTGCCCACTCACTTAACTTATCCAGGTCACCCTGTAATCTCCTAACATCCTCATCACATTTCACCCTGCCACCCAGCTTTGTATCATCAGCAAATTTGCTAATGTTATTGCTGATAACATTAGCAAATATCATTAACATATATTGTAAAAAGCTGCGGTCCCAGCACGGATCCCGGCAGTACCCCACTGGTCACTGCCTGCCATTCCGAAATGGAGCCGTTTATCACTACCCTTTGTTTCCTATTAGCCAACCAAATTTCAATCCAATCCAGTACTTTGCCCCCAATACCATGCGCCCTAATTTTACTCACTAGCCTCCTGCGTGGGACTTTATCAAAAGCTTTCTGAAAGTCCAGGTACACTACATCTACTGGATCTCCCTCATCCATCTTCAGAGTTACATCCTCAAAAAATTCAAAAAGATTAGTCAAGCATGATTTCCCCTTCATAAATCCATGCTGACTCTGTCCTATCCTGTTACTACTATCCAGATGTGCAGTAATTTTATCCTTTATAATAGACTCCAGCATCTTTCCCACCACTGAGGTCAGACTAACTGGTCTATAATTTCCTGCTTTCTCTCGCCCACCTTTCTTAAAAAGTGGTATAACATTAGCCACCCTCCAATCCTCAGGAACCGACCCCGAATCTATTGAACTCTGGAAAATAATCACCAACGCATCCACGATTTCCCGAGCCACCTCCTTCAGTACCCTGGGATGCAGACCATCAGGCCCCGGAGACTTATCAACCTTCAGTCCTAACAGTCTCTCCAACACCAAATCCTGGCAAATATAAATTCCCTTAAGTTCAGGTCCTTCAGCCACTGTTACCTCAGGGAGATTGCTTGTGTCTTCCCCAGTGAACACAGATCTGAAGTACCCATTTAATTCCTCTGCCATTTATTTGTTCCTAGTAATATATTCCCCTGTTTCTGTCTTCAAGGGCCCAATTTTTGTCCTAACCATTTTTTTGCCTTGCACATACCTAAAAAAGCTTTTACTATCCTCCTTAATATTCTTGGCCAGTTTACCTTCGTACCTCATTTTTTCTCTGCGTATTTCCTTCTTAGTAATCCTCTGTTGCTCTTTAAAAGCTTCCCAGTCCTCAGTTTTCCCACTTATCTTAGCTATGTTATACTTTTTCTCTTTTAACTTTATATGTTTCTTAACTTCCCTCGTCAGCCACGGCCGCCCATGCGTCCTCCTGGGATCTTCCTTCCTTTTGGGAATGAACTGATCCTGTAACTTCTGCATTATACACAGAAATATCCACCATTGTTCCTCCACGGTCATCCCTGCTAAGGTATTGCACCATTGAACTTTGGCCAGCTCCTCCCTCATAGCTCCATAGTTCCCTTTATTCAACAGAAGTACTGTCACTTCTGACTGTACCCTTTCCCTCTCAAATTGCAGATTGAAGCTTATTGTATTATGGTCACTACTTCCCAATGGCTCCTTCACTTTGAGGTCTCTGACCAATTCTGGTTCGTTACACAATACCAGATCCAGAATTGCCTTCTCCCTGGTCGGCTCCAGCACCAGCTGCTCTAAGAATCCATCTCTGAGGCACTCCACAAAGTCTCTTTCTTGAGGCCCAATACCATCCTGATTCTCCCAGTCTACCTGCATGTTAAAATCCCCCATAACAAATGTAGTAACATCTTTACGACAGGCCAATTTCGGCTCCTGATTTAACTTACATCCGACATCCAGACTACTGTTTGGGGGCTGTAGATAACTCCCAAGAGGGTCTTTTTACCCTTAGTATTTTGAAGCTCTATCCACACTGACTCTACATCTCCTGACTCTAGGTCCCCCCGCGCAAGGGACTGAATATCGTCCCTTACCAACAAGGCCACCCCACCCCCTCTGCCCGTCAGTCTGTCCTTACGATAACACATGTATCCTTGAATATTCATTTCCCAGGCCCTGTCCACTTGAAGCCACGTCTCAGTTATCCCCACAATATCGTATCTGCCAATTTCCAAAAGAGCCTCAAGCTCATCCATCTTATTTCTAATGCTTCGTGCATTCATGTATAGTATTTTTAATTTGTTACTGCTCTCACCCTTCCCATCAACCCTTATTTCACTCAACCTTACAGCATGATCCCTTTCTGAGTTTTCTGCCTCATTGATACAGTTGTCTTTCTTGACTTCTCTTATTCTAACCTTCCCTTCAATTTCCTTTTTAAATATCCAGCTTGTCCCCTCCCCCCCCGCTACTTAGTTTAAACGTAGCGGTGTTGCAGTAGAAAACCTGCCTGCCAGAATGCTGGTCCCTAACCTATTAAGGTGCAAGCCGTCTCTCTTGTAGAATTTATGCTTACCACAAAATATACCCCAGTGATCCAAGAACTTAATTTAGTTCATGAAGGTCTCTGATATAAAAATCAGATGAAGGAAATTGAAAATTGAAAATCTATAATTTGACACATCCATGTCACAAAAAAAACAAATATCAATGATATTTCTCTCTTGTTTTACATTTATCCTTCTTTTAGAACATCAATTTGAATTAACAATGGGTGGCATGGTGGCTCAGTGGTTAGCACTGCTGCCTTGCGGCACCAGGCATCTGGCTACGATTCCAGCCCTGGGTGGCTGTGTGGAGTTTGCACATTCTTCCCAAGTCTATGTGAGTTTCCTCTGGATGCTCCAGCTTCCATCCACAGCCCAAAGATGCAGGTTAGGTGGATTGGTCATGTTGAATTGTCTTGTAGAGTCCAAGGATATGTAAATTAATTGGATTAGCCATGGGATAGGGTGGGGCTGGGTCTGTGTGGGATGCTCTTTGGAGCTTCAGTATGAACCTGATAGACTGAATGGCCTCTTCGTACACTGTATGGATTCTATGAATTTAAAACTTGGGACAACCCATATTCAGGTGAAAGTGAGGACTGCAGATGCTGGAGATCAGAGTCGAGAGTGTGGTGCTGGGAAAGCACAGCAGGTCAGGCAGCATCCAAGGAGCAGGAAATTCAACGTTTCGGGCAAAAGTTGCTGTGCTTTTCCAGTGCCACTCTAATCTTAACAACCCATATTCAGTATATTCATCCTAACCAAGGTTTAAAACTCTCCTTAGTGTCGGCAACTAAATTCAGGCTTTTTTGCAGATTTGATCTCTGGATGTTGGTGGGTGGTAATCTGATGTGTTGAAACTTTATTGCTGGAACAGCACAGCAGGTCAGGCAGCATCCAGGGAACAGGAGATTCGACGTTTCGGGCACAGGCCCTTCTTCTCCTGTTCCCTGGATGCTGCCTGACCTGCTGTGCTGTTCCAGCAATAAAGTTTCAACTTTGATCTCCAGCATCTGCAGACCTCACTTTCTCCTCGGTAATCTGATGTGTGCCTCCTGTGGAGAGTCATCTGCTGTGGAGTGTGTTCCCTTCCCTTTCCCCTCTCTATTGGGAATGGGCTGTTCCCAAGCCTGTTCCAAATTCTCTGGAAGACTACTGCCATCAGGTGAATAGAGCATAGAACAATAGAGCACAGGCACAGACTATTCAGCTCACTGTGTCTGTGCCTGACTATGATGCCATTCAAAACTAATCCCATTTCCTGCACACAGTCCATATTGCTCTAGTCCCTTGTTCATGTATCTGTCTAAATGCCTCTTAAACATTGCTATCATATCTGCTTCTACCACCTCCCCTGGTATGGTGTTCTAGGCACCTATCACCCTCTATGTAAAAAACTTTCCTCATGCATCTCATTTAAACATTTCCCATCTCACCTTACATGTGCCCCTAGTATGTGACATTTCCACCCTGGGAAAGACTCCAACCATCCATCTTTTCTCGTAATTTTGTATATTTCGATCAGCTTGCCCCTCAGTCTCTGATGCTATGGCGATGTTCAGCTTCTGCCACCCTTTCCCGTGGCTCTTCCACTCACTGAGACTTCACCCTCGCTTTCTCCAGGCTTGATTGAGAACTCTTTGTGTTCTCTTTTAAATCTGTGCTGGAGTTGTTAGTTACCCAGATCTCTGTTAACAATAAAATATCTAAATTGACATTGGCAAATTTGAACTACCACAACCCTATAAAAAATTATTTGAGTAAACTCTAACCAGTGACACGTCCATGCTCTTCACTATGACCCCTTTTTTTAAATCGGTACACTGGAATTTAATTGAATTTATGGTTATGATTATTGATAATCACCTTATCAGACACGTGAAAACTGAAATAGGAGAAATATGTTTTCTTACACCTGATTCAGTGGCTGCTTTCAAAGTCTTTTAACAAATTCTCAATTTATTCCACAATACTTTCCTGAATGTGCCTCAATTTGTGGGCAGGTGAACACTGCAGCCATTTTATAAAATGTCAATTTTTAAACCTATTATTTAGTCCATTAAAATCTCATGGCATGGAGAGATTGTTGAATGAACAAAAGCTAAACAGGTCAGGACTCTATGCATTGCAGTTTAGAAGAATGAGAGGTGATCTCATTGAAACATATAAGATTCTTCATGGGTTGGGCAGATAAATGCTGAGAGGATGTTTCCTCTCATGGGGCAGTCTAGGACCAGAGGGCATAGTCTCAGAATAAATGGGCACCAATTGAAGACTGAGACAAGGAGGAATTTCTTCTCTCAGAGGACTGTGAGTCTGTGGAACTCCCTGCTGCAGACAGCTGTGGAGGCAGATTCCTTGTGTATACTTAAAGCTGCAACAGATAGATTCTTGATTAATAGAGGAATCAAGGGTTACATTGGAGCGGTAGGAAAGTAGATATGAGGAATGTTGAGTTAGCCATGATCCTATTGAATGGCAGAGCAGGTTCAAGGGGCTGAATAGTCTTATGCATGCTCCCATTTATTAAGGTCTTATGATCTTAAAATCAGATAAAGGTGGTTGAAAATCAACAATACATAATTTTACCACTATTGTGGCAAATGTCACAGCTCAATTTACCAAATTAAAATCATTAATAATCCCAAATCTTCATCAAATCTTCATCAAAGAAGGTTCTGGACTTAAAATTCTGCTTCAGTAATGAAGATCAATGATATAGATCAGACAGCTGTATACCAATGTACGCAGGTTCTGTATGATTGGTCAGGCCTGATAAACACAAGCCTTATTCCAGCTTGGATTAAAGCTGAGAATTCTGTCAATTTGTGTGCTGGTCTGGTCAGGACAGGAATCTGCCTGATAAATACAAGTCTTATTTCAGTTCGAAGATGAGGGTCTTAGTCTGATTTATGGTTCATTGACCAATTGTGACTAGCTGCCTACTAGCTGTGGTGGGCGTTTGGAATGCATTGCCAGCAGAGGTGGTAGAGGCAGGCACGGTAGATTCATTTAAGATGCATCTGGACAGTTGCATGAGTAGGTGGGGAGTAGATGGATACAGATGCTTAGGAATTGACCAACTGGTTTAGACAGTGCATTTGGATAGGCTCAGGCTTGGAGGGCCGAAGGGCCTGTTCCTGGGCTGTAAATTTTCTTTGTTCTTACTCAGTTTACCCAAGGTGTCATTGGTGATCAGAGAGATCACATCTTTACCACATCGTGTGAGAAAACAGCTCAAAATTCTTTTTATCCACTGCTATTCCTCTTTTCTACTTCCTGTCTCTCTGTCATCTCACCTCTTTTTTTCAGTCTTCCTCTTTCTCAAATAAGAGTCAGTTTGTGCAGTGGTGCAAAATTGGATAGAATGTATTAAGAGTTTGTTAAATTGCATTGCTAACCAATCTCCCTCTCTTGCTTAAAGGGAATAATTTTCATTTCTTTTCTCACACTCTGTGACAGAGTGAAAGCTAACCTTAACCAAATCAGTGCCAATTGTATTGAATGTAATTAAGTCAGCCAGGTGGACCTCATAGAATATGAGTTCCCTGATTGGGGCTGTTAATCTGGTCCAATGAGGGAGCCCTGTCTGACAGGTACAAACAGGAGTGTCACCGCAGGGAGTGGAGTGTGTTGCTTTCCCCTCCAACTCTATTTGGATTTAATCCCTGCCCTCCCCTTCACGGTTTGATCACACAGCATTCCCCTTAAACACTCGGGTGTTTCCTTTCTTCCTGGTGGTGAAACATCAATAATGATTTACAAACTTGTACTTCACGAATAAAAGAAGAAAAAAGAACAGGAGTATCAGAGATTCTGTTCGCTCTGACAGCTGACTCTGAAGGAGCTGGATCAGTGTCAAGGACAGTATAAATAAAGAGTGACTTGGTGATGGGATACCAGCCTGTGTGGGGCTATTTCACTAATGACTCATGCCCCTGTTCAAGCCAGTCAAACACGGTGAGAAGATTCTCAGCATTAGGCCAAGTTAGAATAATACACCATGTTTTATATTTATCTAAGACAGGAACAGAAGGAGAACATTCATCCCTTTGGGTCTGCTCTGCGATTGAATTAGACCATGTTGTTCTGTACTTTCACTTCATTTAGCCAACCTTGTCCCTTGTCAGTTCATGGCCTTATCTGATAATGATCTATTAATCTCGCCCTGAGTTTATCAATTGACCTGCAGCCCCAACAACTTTTCTTGGGGGAAGAGTTTCAGATTTCCACTCCTTGTTGTGTGAAGAACTGCACAAGACCTCAAAAGTCCAATCATTTTCAGCCACTTCATCAATGATATTCCCTCCATCATAAGGTCAGAAATGGGATGCTTGCTGATGATTGTATAATGTTCATGGTTCCGCAAATACTGAAGCAGTTCATGTTCAAATAGAGCAAGACCTGGACAATATCCAGGCTTGGCCTGACAAATGGCAAGTAACATTCATGCCACACAGATGTCAGGCAATGACCATCTCCAATATATAAGAATTTAACCACCATCTCTAGAAATTAATTGGCGTTACTATCACCAGTCCCCTACTATCAACTTCCTGAGAGTCACTATTGACCAAAAACTGAACTGGACTACCGACATAAATACAGTGGTTACAAGAGTGGTTCAGAGGCAAGGAATCTGCAGTAGGTAACTCACCCCCTGATTCCCCAAAGCCTGCCCATCATCTACAAAGTATAAGTCAGGAGTGTGATGGAATACACCTGCCTGGATAGATGTAGTCCCAACAACACTCAAGAAGTTTGACACTTTCCAGGACGTAGCAGCCCAATTGATTGCTATCACATCACAAACACTCATTCCCTCCACCATTAATGTTCATTGGCTGTCCTGTGTACTTTCTACAAGATGCACACTAGAAATTCTCCAAGGAGACACCTTCCAAATGCATGACCACTTCATTCTAGAATGACAAGGGCAGCAGATTTGGAAATGTATCACCATTCCTTCAGTGTTGCTGGGTCAAAACTGGAGAGCCCTCCCTCAGGGCATTCTGGGTTTACTTACAGCACACGGACTGCAGTTGGTCAAGAAGGCAGCTCACCCCCACCTTCTCAAGGTCAATTAGGGACAAACAATAAATGCTGGTACAGATAGTGACATGCACATCCCATGACAAAATATGAAAAAATACAATTCCAAGGGGAGTCTTGGTGCAGCGACTTGGGGATGTGGAGGGACGGGTAAATGCTTACTAAACAGACGCCTTGAAAACAAAAGCCCCACACTGATCTCCACCCCCCACGCCGATCTCCGCCCCCCACGCCGATCTCCGCCCCCATGCCCAACTCCGCCCCCATGCCCAACTCCCCCCCATGCCTAACTCCACCCCCATGCCTAACTCCACCCACATGCCTAACTCCGTCCCCACACCTAATCCCGCACCCACTCCCAGCTCCAGCCCCACACCAGGTCCCAGGTCCTAGCTCCCAGCCCTGCCGTATTTTCACCATCCCTCCAAACCTCCTCCTCTCTGAGGACGAAAGATCAGTCCACAGCAGAGGCCTCACCTTCATCCCCCTATGCTCCCAGATTAACGAGTTCAACACGCAGCGAGACATCGAAAAATTCTTCCACTGCCTTCGCCTCCGCGCCTACTTCTTCAACCAGGATTCTCGCCCACCCTCTAACGACCCCTTCTCCCGTCTCCAACACACCCCATCCACCTGGACACCCCGTGCTGGCCTCTTACCTGCCCTCGATCTCTTCATAGCCAACTGCCACTGCGACATTAACCGCCTCAACCTCTCACCCACTCCAACCTCTCACCCTCGGAACGTGCAGCCCTCCACTCCCTCCGTTCCAACCCCAACCTCACTATCAAACCGGCAGACAAGGGAGGCGTGGTGGTAGTTTGGCGCACCGATCTTTACACCGCTGAGGCTAAATGCCAGCTCGCGGACACCTCCTCCTACTGCACCCTTGACCATGACCCCACCTCCCACCACCAAACCATCATCTCCCAGACCATCCATAACCTCATCTCCTCAGGGGATCTCCCATCCACTGCCTCCAACCTCATAGTCCCACAACCCCGCACCTAGTGATGGAGTTTCTACCTCCTGCCCAAAATCCACAAACCTGACTGCCCCGGCTGACCCATTGTCTCAGCCTGCTCCTGCCCCACCGAACTCATCTCTGTATACCTCGACATGGTCCTGTTCCCCCTTAGTCCAAGAATTCCCCACCTATATTCCGGACACCACCCACGCCCTCCACCTCCTCCATGATTTTCACTTCCCCGGCCCCCAACGCCTTATCTTCACCATGGACATCCAGTCCCTATACACCTCCATCCCCCATCACGAAAGCCTCCAGGCCCTCCGCTTCTTCCTTTCCCACCGACCCAACCAGTACCCTTCCACTGACACCCTCCTTTGACTGACTGAACTGGTCCTCACTCTGAATAACTTCTCTTTCCAATCCTCCTACTTCCTCCAAACCAAAGGAGTAGCCATGGGCACCCGCATGGGCCCCAGCTATGACTGCCTCTCCATCAGATATGTGGAACAGTCCATCTTCCACGGTTACATTGGCACCACCTCCCAACTTTTCCTCCGCTACATCGATGACTGTATCGGTGCTACCTTGTGCTCCCACGAGGAGGTTGAACAGTTCATCCACTTTACTAACACCTTCCACCCGACCTCAAATTTACCTGGACCGTCTCAGACTCCTCCCTCCCCTTCCTAGACCTCTCCATTTCTATCTCAGGCAACTGACTCAACACGGACATTTACTATAAACCGACCGACTCCCACAGCTACCTGGACTACACCTCCTCCCAACCTGCCCCCTGTAAAAACGCCATCCCATAGTCCCAATTCCTTCGTCTCCACCGCATCTGCTCCCAGGAGGACCAATTCCAAAACCGAACAACCCAGATGGCCTCCTTCTTCAAAGACCCCAATTTCCCCCCAGACGTGATCGACGATGCCCTCCACCGCATCTCCTCCATTTCCCGCTCTTCCGCCCTTGAACCCCGTCCCTCCAATCGCCACCAGGACAGAATCCCACTGGTCCTCACCTACCACCCCACCAACCTCCAGATACATCTTATCACCCTTCTTCATTTCCGCTACCTCCAAACAGACCCCACCACCAAGGATATATTTCCCTCCCCTCCCCTATCAGCATTCCGAAAAGACCACTCCCTCCACGACTCCCTCATCCGGTCCACACCCTCCACCAACCCAACCTCCACTCCCGGCACCTTTCCCTTCAACCGCAAGAAATGCAAAACGTGTGCCCACACCTCCCCCCTCACTTCCCTCCAAGGCCCCAAGGAATCCTTCCATATCCGTCACAAATTCACCTGCACCTCCACACACATCATTTACTGCATCCGCTGCACCCGATGTGGCCTCCTCTACATTGGGGAGACAGGCCGCCTACTTGCAGAATGTTTCAGAGAACACCTCTGGGACACCCGCACCAACCAACCCAACTCCCCCATGGTGGAACACTTTAACTCCCCCTCCCACTCCACCAAGGACATGCAAGTCCTTGGACTCCTCCATCGCCAGACCATGGCAACACGACGCCTGGAGGAAGAGCGCCTCATCTTCTGCCTAGGAACCCTCCAACCACAAGGGATGAATACAGATTTCTCCAGTTTCCTCATTTCCCCTCCCCCCACCTTATCTCAGTCCCAACCCTCGGACTCAGCACCGCCTTCTTGACCTGCAATCTTCTTCCCGACCTCTCCGCCCCCACCCCCTCTCCGGCCTATCACCCTCACCTTAACCTCCTTCCACCCATCGCATTCCCAACGCCCCTCCCCAAGTCCCTCCTTTTATCTTAGCCTGCTTGGCACACCTTCCTCATTCCTGAAGAAGGGCTTATGCCCGAAACGTCGATTCTCCTGTTCCTTGGATGTTGCCTGACCTGCTGCGCTTTTCCAGCAACACATTTTCAGCTCTGATCTCCAGCATCTGCAGACCTCACTTTCTCCTAAACTAAAGCCATGTTCAACCTGCACAAAGCACTGGTTGGCCTCAAATGGAATATTGCATCTGAGCATTGCACTTTGGGATGAAACAAAGGAGTGCAGCAAAGATTCACAGGAATAGTCTCAGGGAGGAGAAATGTTTGTCATGTAGAGAGACCGGAGAAGTTGGGACTGTTTTCCTGAGAGAAAAGAACGGTGAGAGGAGGTTTGATCAAGGTATTCAGGACCATGAAGGGGTATTCAGGACCATGAAGGGGTATTCAGGACCATGAAGGGGTATTCAGGACCATGAAGGGGTATTCAGTACCATGAAGGGGTTGTACAGAAACTCTATTTGTGGAAGGATGCGCGCCAGTAAACATTAATTTGTGTTTTGAGATCTCCAGCTGTTTTATGAAGAAGTGTTTACAAACATCAGCTGACCAGCCTGGCTCGAGTTTTAATGCTCCATCCCCAGATCTGCAAAAACACCAAAGGAAATATTTTCCCTCAATATGCACTTGGATAGCTATTGTTTGAAAGACCTTGATTTGATTGATAGCTTTCTTTTTAACTATGCAATGCACATAAGAAAGTTTGTTTATACACTTCACGAGGCCAGCACTTGTTGCAATGTAATTATTTTCTAATCATTCGGATCAACGATGTTATGACACACAAGGATGTTGCCGTTACCAGGAGTCGGGGGTGGGGGGGGGCGCTTGAGTTATACAGCAAGATTGGATAAGCTAGGACTTTTTTCCCTGGACCATGGGAGGGTCGGGGTGCCTTAATAGAAGTGTATAACATCACAAGGGCCACAGATAAGATGAGTAGCCAAAGTCTTTTCCCTATGGTAAGGGAATTCAAAGCTAGAGGATATATCTTTAAAATGGGAGGTGAAAGATTTAAAAGCGACCTTAGGGGCAATGTTTTCACACAGGGGTATTTCATGTGTGGAATGAACTTTCAGAGGAAGTGGTAGATGCAGGTACAGTTACAACATTTGTGAGACATTTGGTGCATGATTAGGGAAAGGTTTCGAGTGTTAAGGGCCAAACGCAGGCAAATGTGACTAGTTTAGTTTGGGAAACTTGGTCAGCATAGACGAGGTGGACCAAAGAGTCCGTTTCTATACTGTATGACTCTATGACCTCAGGGGCAGGTGGAATGTGAACCCACATCCCCTGGGCCAGAGATAGGGACTTCATCACTGCACCACAAAAGCCCCTTTGTTGTCGTGTATTATGAGAGTGTGCTGTTGTTTCTGAAGTCTGTGTTCATGTGATTACAGGACAGACACGAGCATTCTGCCAGTCCATGACATGTCCATAGTGGCAGCAATGGCCCCCCCTGGTGGTGGGCGACAAACTGTCACTCCACGCTGCCTCCGACACTTCAATATTATCACCATCGACACTTTCAGTGAAGAAACCATGAAGACTATCTTCCAGCCTGTGGTGGACTGGCACTTCAGTAAGGGATTCGATGTCTCCTTGAAGAGATACTCCAGGGTAAGAAATTACCAAAATCTAATTGCGCTACAGAGAATGAAACTACGACTGACTACTGTTTGTCAAGTTGCAACAGGCAACTGTGAGGCAAGATTTCATCTCACTTCAGGATCAGGCACCATTGGAAATGTTTTAAATTCAGTTCAGAGCAGTCTTTTCCTGAGCTCCTTCAGCCTCCACATTTCTGCTGTTTGGAAACAACTGGAGAAGTATGAATGAGGTGCTATGCTGAGACCCTATCTAACATCTACAACGTTTGCCACAAGCACTATTTTGAAGAAAAGCAGGGGAATTTCTTTGGCAATATTAATTCCTTGAATCAACACTGTGAGAAACAGATTACCTGGGTCATTATTGCCTTGCCAGTTGTGGGACCTTGCTGTGCCCACAATAATTCCCCTGTTTCCTGCAACACAATTGCGACAGCACTTCAGAAGGTCTTTGTGAGCTGCAAAGCATTTTGGGATGTTCCAAGGTTGTGAAAGGCACAATGTAAATATAGGTCGTGTGGAAATATCTGTAGTTGGGTGATTGGGATTTGCTGTGGTTCACATTGTAAGGTTGTTCTGTATACAGATATGAATAGTTTTGTCCTTACTGTATCTGTTTCTGCAGATTCTGGTCTGGGCTACAACAGAAGTGTACATCCAAGCACTGGAAAAATTCCTCCCGACTCCTTCTAAATCACATTACATCTTTAGTCTCCGAGATTTCTCCCGGGTGATTCAGGTAACATGATCTCAGAGCAATTACTACAGGAATGATCCAGGTGACACCAAACAGAATGTTGTGAATTATCCCATTAACTTGAATGTACCTGTCCTTATTTCAGGGTTTGCTCCTGTTAAAATCAGATTGTGTTCCACAAGGAATCGAAGGGGATCATAAATTAATGAGACTCTGGATCCACGAGGTCTATCGTGTCTTCTGCGACCGATTGGTGAACACTGAAGATAGAAAGCTATTCTTCCACATTGTGAAGGTTAGTAAAAGTGTCCTTAGAATGATTACCATGGTGATGCCATGCTAACATCATTGCGTCAGTGTGGGCTTGCTGACCCTTTACCTTTGACCCTGAGGGTTGGCTTTTCTCCATGATTTGTCTAACTGAGAGAACTTCCTCCATCCTCATTTGATGTACTTCCTTCTTTAGCAAATTGTTCTTTGTGAATATTATTGATCCTATCATTTGCCTCCAGCAGGATGTTCTGTTACAACATTGCGTATATTGTCTCCCATTGCATTAGAAACTGGATACTGTGGTATTGAAAAATCCAAGACATTTATTAAAACTGAATATGACACAGAACATATAACACTACAGCACAGTACAGGCCCTTCGGCCCTTGATGTTGTGCTAAGATTTTATCTTAATCTAAGATCAGCCTAATCTACACACCCCTCAATTTACTGTCGTCCATGTGTTTGTTCAGCAGTTGGTTAAATGTCCCTAATGTCTCTGACTCTACTACCACCACTGGCTGTGCATTCCATGCACCCACAACTCTCTGCATAAAGAACCTACCTCTGACATCTCCCCTATACCTTCCTCCAATTACCTTAAAATTATCACCCCCCCCCGTGACAGTTATTTCTGCCCTGGGGAAAAGTCTCTGGCTATCTCCTCTATCTATGCCTCTCATTACCTTGCACACTTCTATCAAGTCACCTCTTTTCCTTCTTCTCTCCAGTGTGAAAAGCCCCAGCTCATTCAATCTCTCTTCATAAGACAAGCTCTCCAATCCAGGCAGTAGCCTGATAAATCTCCTCTGCATCTTCTCTGAAGCATCTACATCCTTCCTATAATGAGGTGACCAGACAGGACACAATATTCCAAGTGTGGTCTAACTAGGGTTTTATAGAGCTGCAGCAAAACCTCGTGGCTCTTAAACTTAATTCCCCTGTTAATGAAAGCCAAAACACCATACACCTTCTTAAGAACCCTATCAACGTGGGTGGCAACTTTGAGGAATCTATGTACGTGGACTCCAGATCCCACTGTCCCAACACACTGCTGAAAATGCTGTCTTTAACCCTGTATTCAGCATTCAAATTCGACCTTCCAAAATGGATCACTTTGCATTTATGCAGGTTGAACTCCATCTGCCACTTCTCTGCCCAACTCTGCATCCTGTCAATGTCTTATTGTAGCTGAAAAATGTGTTGCTGGAAAAGTGCAGCAGGTCAGGCAGCATCAAAGGAGCAGGAGAATCGACGTTTCGGGCATAAGCCCTTCTTCAGGAAAAGGGCTTATGCCCGAAATGTCGATTCTCCTGCTCCTTTGATGCTGCCTGACCTGCTGCGCTTTTCCAACAACACATTTTTCAGCTCTGATCTCCAGCATCTGCAGTCCTCACTTTCTCCTAATGTCTTATTGTAGCCTGCAACAGCCCTCGACACTATCTACAACACCACCGACCATTGTGATATTCGCAAACTTACTAAACCACCCTTCCACTTCTTCATCCAAGTCATGCATAAAAACTGCAAAGAGCACAGGCCCAAGAACAGATCCCTGTGGGACACCACTGCTCACCGACTTCCCGGCATAATACTTTCCATCCACTACCACTCGCTGCCTTCTTTTGGACAGCCAATTCTGTATCCAGACAGCCACATTTCCCTGGTTCCCAGACCTCCTAACATTCTGAATGAGCCTACCATGGGGATCCTTATCCAACCACATGGGATCAATGTGGATTTCACTAGTTTCCCTATTTCCCCTCCCCACACGTTATCCCAATCCACCACCAGCTCCCAGTCCAACTCAGCACCACCCTCTTGACCTGTCCTACCTGTCCATCTTCTCTCCCACTTATCCACTCCATCCTCCACCCTGACCTATCACTTTCACCCCACCTTCATCTATCTTGCATTCCTAGCTACCTACCCCCCAGCTCCACCCCCTCCCATTTATCTCTCAGCTCTCCCCAGCCCACAGCCTCATTCCTGATGAAGGGCTTATGTCTGAAACATCAATTCTCCTGCTCCTTGGATGCTGCCTGAACTGCTGTGCTTTTCCACCACCACAACTTCGACTCTGATCTCCAGCATCTGCAATCCTTTCTCCTAGAACTTTACTGAAATCCATATACACCATATCCACTGTTCAACCTTCGTCAACTTGTCTTGTCACATCCTCAAAGAACTCAATAAGGTTTGTGAGACATGACTGCTCCTCACAAAGCTATCTTTAATCAAACTATGTTTTTCCAGATAGTCATAAATCCTATCTCTCAGAATCCTTTCCAGTACCTTGCTTACCACAGATGTAAGACTGACTGGTCTGGTAATTCTCAGGGATTTCCCTATTTCCTTTCTTGAACAGAGGAACAACATTCGCCTCCCTCCAATCAGCTGGTACTATTCCCGTAGAGAGTGAGGATGCAAGGATCATTGCCAGAGGCGCAGCAGTGTCATTCCTCGCTTCCTGGATATATATAACCTTGGATATATCTGGTCTCGCCCTGGGTCCTTATCTATCTTGATGCTTCCCAGAATTTCCAGCACATCCACTCCCTTGGAGGGAACCTGTTCAAGCCGATTAAACTGGTCCACGGTGTTCTCACTATCAACAAGGTCCCTCTCTCTCATGAATACTGAAGCAATAACTCATCTATGGCCTCCCCTACCTATTCAGACTCCAGGCACAGGTTCCCTCCACTATCCATGATCGGCTCTACCCTCTCACTGATCATTCTCTTATTCCTCATGTATGTGTAGAACACCTTTGAATTTTTCCTAATTCTTCCCACCAAGGCTTTTCCCAGCTCTCCTCAGTCCATTTTTGAGTTCTTTCCTAGCTACCCTGTAATCCTTTAAAGCTGTTCCATATCTTTGCTTCCTCAACCTTAAGTTAGCTTCCTTTATCCTTTTGACGAGAAGCTCCTCTTCTCTTGTCATCCAAGGCTCCGTCACCTTACTATTCCTTGCCTGTCTCAGTGGGACAAAGTTATCCAGCAGTCATAACAAATGCTCCTTAAACAGCCTCCACATTCCTGTTGTGCATTTCCCGTAGAACAATTGTTCCCAGTTTATACTCCACAGCTCCTGTCTCATAGCAGTATAATTTCCACCACCACTACTGCTCCCCCACCCCCCACCCCCCATACACAAACTGAACACCTTCCCATACTGTCTCTTTCTATCCATCTCCATAGCTATAGCAAAGGTGAGGCAGTTGTGGTCACTGTCACTAAAATGCTCTCCCACCGAGAGATCTGACACCTGACCTGGCTCATTGCCTAGCACCAAATCCAATATGGCCTCCCCCCTAGTTGCCTATCTACATATTGAGACAGGAATCCTTCTTGGACACACCTAACAAAATCAGCTCCATCCAGCCCATCTGCACTAAGGAATTTCCAATCAATATTGGAGAAGTTGAAGTCACCCGTAACAACAACTCTGTTATATCTGCACCTTTCCAAGACCTGCTGTCCAGTTTGTTCTTCAACCTCACTGCTGCTATTGGGGGGCTGTACAGAAAACACCCAAAAAAGTGATTGCTCCTTTCCTGTTTCTGACTTCCACCCATACTGACTCAGTAGACAAACCCTCCTCAACAACCACCTTTTCTGCAGCTGTGATGCACTCTTTAATTAACAAGCATTGCATTCATTAGGTATATCAGTGTCTGAGCTATATATTCAGATATTAGGTTACAACAGAGAAGCATGCTTCCTGTTGAGTGCCATGCTCTAAGTGGTCCAAGCATGATGGATCATGAGATTTTGTACGCTCAGATTATATTCTATTTCATTTTACCTAGCAGTCTGATCCTATGTTTTAGCTTTGGGTTCATGATAAACTGGTCAGGGAAATCACAATGTAAAGAACTAACTTCAGGCTTAGACTTCAAAGTTAGCACTATTTCTTATACATTAATAATAACTACTGCTGTAAATTAAAAGGCATCACAATAACAGAAACCCCAACTCTCAATATCCGAGAGGTTATTTTTGATCAGAATCTGAACTGAACTATCCATACAAATACAATAGCTGCAGAATAACAAGCGTAGGTCAGAGGCTATAAATCCTGCAGCAAATAACTCACATCCTGACAAGACCTCCATCTCCCCTGCCCTGCCACCCCCACTCCCACCCCCACAAAGCCTGTCCACCATCTACAAGGCGCAAGTCAGGATTGTGATGGAATACTCCCCACTTGCCAGATGAGTTCAGCTCCAACAATGCTCAGGAGGCTTGATACCATCCTGGACAAAGCAACCCACTTGATTGGCATGACATTCAGCATCCAGTCCCTGCTCCATGCACTATCTACAAGGTACACTACAGAAATTCATAAAAGATTCTCAGACAGCACCTTCCAAACCCATAACTGCTTTTATGTTGAAGGACAATGGCAGCAGACATGTGGGAACACCACCACCTGCAAGTTCCCCTTTCAAGCCACTCACCATGGAAATATATCACTGTTCTTTCAGGGTCATTAATCAAAATTCTGGACTTCCCTCCCTAAGGCATTGTGGGTCAACCCTCAGCGCATGGACTGCGGCAGTTCAAGGAGGCAGATCACCAATGTCTTCTCAAGGACAACTTGAGTGATAACTGGGCAATAAATCCTGGCCAGCCAGTGATGCCCATGTCTCATTAGTGAATTTTTTAAAAAAAATTTAGGATACCAGCTTCTGATCTTATACTCACATTCAATGAGGAGTAATCTATCTTCTTCATATGTTCATGTCCCTGTGGTTGTCTGAATCTTCTCGATTAGATGATTCTAACCCTGCCCACACTGACCTATTTATGCTCTGTGATGTGCATCTTCGTAAGCTTGCTCACAGGTGCTGAAGTCCTTACACAACATGTGATACAGTGATGGGCATCATGGGCATTTCTCTTCCAGGCATACTGACATTCTGACCATGAGATATATCACATCAATCACTTCCTGTCTGTACACCACCCTCCCATACCTCCATCTTGCCCCCACTGACACCTGTGAGCCCATGCTAAAATGGGAAGATACACTGGAAAGATAATGTGACAGACATGGCAGGCACAGAACCATGCAGCATCTGTCAATGAAGATCTGTCCATCTCTCAGTCGATTGTTCATTATTAGGTGTCAGTCGAGAGATCAGAGTGTGGGGACAGCTTTGTGTCTAACAGTGAGATCATTGCTGATGTTTCTCTCTTCAATGTCAGAACGTGGTGCAGAAACAGTTCAAAGAAAAAATCAACAATGTTTTCAACCACATGATCATTGGCAGAGATCTCAATGATGATGACATCCGCACTCTATTCTTTGGTGACTATATGTCACTGAAATCAAACCAGAAGAGAAAGAAGGCATATAATGAAATAACAGATATGAACGAGCTAAAGAACGTAAGTCTTTAATTAGTTGAATTAATCACAGCAATAAACACATAATAGCCACTGCTTTACAATGATCTGCAGACCTAGATATCTAGCTTTTGCCTTTGTTCTCCCCAATGTAGACTATTGAACGCTATCTGGATGAATTTAATCGGAACAGCAAGGCTCCCATGGACCTGGTGATGTTTAACTTCGTTATTGAACACATCTCACGTCTCAGCAGGATTCTCAAACAACCGAGTGGGCATGCTTTGTTGATTGGTGAGTCTGGGTGTGATGAAAAATACAATAACTGGAGTCTTTACATTTTTTCATGGTCACTGCTGTCTATTTGCCCTGGAGCAGAGATTTAACAGTGATTTCCAAAACAGAAATGACTGTGACGTGGTTTCTTAGGTGAAACACCACTGCCTTTATGATATGGCCTGAGTACAGCCTCATATGTAACATATTCCACAAAGACAGGTTCCTGTTGAGACAGATGTCTTAAAGTTTATGAACAACATGAACTGTATACATTGTTGTAATTTCATAGACTTGTCCACAATATGGCTTCAATACTTATTAACTTTTACCATACACCATATATGCAGAGCTTATTGACTGAACACACTGCCCTGACTCCTTTGCATTGAGAGGATGACGTACAGTGAGGTGGATATCGTTATACTTGGACATCATATGTTATTTTATCATAAAACTGTCTACTCTGGGATCTATGCAAATATAAAACAAAATGAATAAGTACAAAGGGGAAATGTTCAGAGCTCTGGGAGTGCAACTATTGAGATAGCTCTTTCAAAGAGCCAGTACAGACATGAGGCCTGAATGGCCTTGCTCATTGCTAGAGGATTCTATCAGTACTTCATGGGAAAACACAAAATAGTAGTAATGGTTAAAAAAAAATTCCATGGTTCAAATCTATATGTGTGTGTGTGTGTGTGTGTGTCTGTCTATCTGTGTGTGTCTGAATGTGTGTCTGTCTATGTGTCAGTCTGTCTGTCTATCTGTGTATGTGTTTGTCAGTCTGTGTGTGTGTCTGTCTGTGTCTGTCTCTGTGTGTGTGTATGTGTCTGTGTGTGTGTCTGTATGTGAGTCTGTGTGTGTGTATCTGTGTGTCTGTGTGTCTATGTGTCTGTGTGTTTGTGTGTGTGTGTATCTGTGTGTGTGCCTGTGTCTGTGTGTGTGTCTATGTATCTGTGTGTGTCTATGTGTTTGTGTGTGTGTGAGTCTGTGTCTGTATGTGTGTCTATGTATCTGTGTGTGTATGTGTCTGTGTGCGTGTGTTTGTGTATGTGTGTGAGTGTCTGTATGTGTGTCTATATGTCTGTGTGTGTGTGTGTGTGTGAGTCTGTCTGTGTGTGTTGTGTGTGTCTGTGTGTGTGTCTATGTGTCTGTGTCTGTGTGTGTATATTGGGAGGGGGAGGGAGGGAGGAGGTTGGTAAAGTTCCAGTCAATGACCAGAGGTTCTTGAGAGTTATTGGGCAGATAGGAGGATCTCTCCTGATTTTGTCTCAATGTGTAAATACATTCTAGAAAACTAGCTTGTTTATTGGTGTTACAGGTAAAACAGCTCACTATCTAATCCACTGACCACTGACAATGTTTTCCAAGAGGCCCTTAAGCACCATGTAGGATGAGGATTCCAAACTGTGGGTAATGACCCCAATGAGGTTCTGGGATGAGATTTTGGGGACTTGCATTCTGGGGTAACAATAGCAGCCATGGAGCTCAGATTGAGACCTCTTTAAACCTATGGGTTATTTCTGTCATATTTCTTGTGTTATTGGTGAGTTAGATTAAATAAATAGTGTGGATTCAGTTTTCTGAAGAATCTCAGACAAGTTTATTTTTGACAGATCACACTACAAGTTTGCAGTTATGGACAACTACAAGAGCATCCTGACTTTAACATGCTCTATTTGACTTCATGTGGCAGTTGATTATGTGATTCCACCCTGGGTCCTTGGCCCAATAGCATAACCAGATTTTAAGTCGACACAGCTGTCAAAGCAATAAGAAACATCCCTTATTTTTCCAATATAAAATTACAGAAAATGAGTAAATATACCATACCTTAGGGTAGTTGCAAAATTATTTATACAAAAACATCAATTGAAACATCTAGGAGCTGAAGATTCTGTTACACTGTATAAGTGGTTTGATGATTCTTATGGATATTGTGATGCTATAATCTTCTGGAGATTTAGGCTTCACGCTCAGGTGTCTCGATTCACAGTACGTCGGAGTTTGGAATGTATCAGTGTATTATGTTTTGTACACAATTGGAGCACTGAATGGTTCCCTGTGTTGACTTCTGTTTCTCCTCAATGTTGTGACTTTTTAGGTTCGTTGTACACTTTGAATGACATTGTTTTCTCTATAGAGGATGGAGGACTCTGCTTTCTGTCCTACCTGCCGATTAGGCAGTTCCACACCTGCATATTGATCATGTACCATCTTCAGTCTCCATTGTTTTGCGAGAAATTTGTCTAGTAATTCTGAGAACTTGAACAGGCAATTACTTGTCTTCCAGAGATGATCTCTGCAGCTGGATAAGCCCATATCCAAAGGAATAGCATGAGAAATTAAGAACCAGGAGTAGGAGGAGGCCATCTGGCCCTTTAGATCCACTCTGCCATTCAATAAGATCAGGGCCAATCTTTTCATGGCCTCAGCTCCACTTACCCGCCCTGTCACCATAACTCTTAATTCCTTTACTGTTCAAAAGGTTTAGCTTTAAAAACACTCAATGAGGAAGCCTCAACTACTTCACTGGGCAGGGAATTTCACAGATTCACAACCTTCTGGGTGAAGAAGTTCCTTCTCAATTCAGTCCGAAATCTGCTTCCTCTAATCTTGAGGCTATGCTCTCTAGTTCTATTTTCACCTGCCAGTGGGAACCTCTCTCTACTTCTATCTGATCTATTCCCTTCACAATTTTACATGTTTCTATAAGAACCCCCTCATTCTTCTAAATTCCAATGAATATAATCCCAATCTACTCAGTCTCTCCTCATAAGCCAACTCCCTCAACACAAATCAGCCTAGTGAAACTCCTCTGCAGCCCTTCCAGTGCCAGTATATTCTTTCTCAAGTAAGGAGACCAAAACTGCACACAGTACTCCAGATGTGGCCTCATCAGCACCTTGTTTAGCTGCAACATTACCTCCCTGCTTTTAAATTCAATCCCTTTAGCAATGAAGGACAAAACTCCATTTGCTTTCTTGCACCTGCAGATCAACCTTCTGTGATTCATGCACAAGGACACCCAGGTCCCTCTGCACAGCAGCATGCTGCAATTTCTTACCATTCAAGTAATAGTCCTTTTTAATGTTATTCCTACCAAAATGGATGACTTCACATTTATTAACATTGTACTCCATCTGCCTGACCTTTGCTCACTCACTTAAACTTTCTATGTCTCTCTGCAAACTTACACAGTCCTCTGCACACTTCACTCTACAATTCAGCTTAGTGTCATCCACAAACTTTGACATACTACACATGGTCCTCAATTCCAAATCATCTATGTAAATTGTGAATAGTTGTGGTCCCAACACACCATTAGTCACTGATCGCCAACCAGAGTAGCATTAATTTATCCCCACTCTTTGCTTCCTGTTAGTTAACCAATCCCCTATCCATGCTAATACATTACCTGTAATGCCATGCATCTTTATCCTATGCAGCAGCCTGTTGTGCAGCACCTTATTGAATGCCTTTTGGAAATCTAGATGCACCACATCTACTGGGTTCCCGTTGTTGACCATGCTCAAAATGTCTTCATAGAATTCGAGTAAATAGCTCTCAAGTATAGCATAGCAATATGAAAATCCTGTTTTGTTTCCCTGAACTTCATGAGAAGTACTTTTAACATTGTAAGCCATTTGCTTAGCAAGCAAGTTGAGCCTGGGATAATCTGGTGACAATTTCACATGCTCTGTTCCCATTTAGCATGCATGGCCCTGGAAAGTCTGCATGTCTATTGTGGCTCATTGTCAGATATAATCTGAATATTGCACTATTGTCTGCCTTTTGACTGACAATTAAAATTTTTTAGAAAAGAGCAAATTGTTGCCTTGCATAATTAATAAATCTGTTGCAATGTTGTATGAAGGGACTTGGGATGGAATCTCATGAGCAACACCTCCCTACTTTTATATTCTATTGTCTTTGAAATAAAGGCCAACATTCCAGTTGCCTCCCTTTCATCCACTAAACTTGGATGCTAGTTTTTTTGCGATTCATGCATGAGGACTCCCAAATCTTTTTGTGCTGTGGCTTTCTGCAGTCTTTCTTCATTTAAGTAATATTCAGCTCCTCTGTTCTTCCTGCTAAAGTGTATAACCTCATATTTTCCCATATTATATTCCATCTTCCAAGATTCTACCCACTGGCTTAACCTCTCTCTCTCTCTCTCTCTCTCTCTGTGCAGATGTTTTGTATCATCCTCACAATTTTTTTTAGATTCCCTACAGTGTAGAAACAGGCCTTTCAGCCCAACAAAACCACACCGACCCTCCGGAGAGCAATCTACCCAGACCCATTCCCCTACATTCACCCCTGACTGAATGCACCTAACACCACAGGCAATTTAGCATGGCCAATTCACCTAACCTGCAGATCTTTGGACTGTGGGAGGAAACCGGAGCACCCGGAGGAAACCCACGCAGACACTGGGAGAATGTGCAAACTCCACACAGACAATTGCCTGAGTCGGGAATTGAACCCGGGTCCCTGGCGCTGTGAGGCAGCAGTGCTAACCACTGAGCCACTATGCTGCCTCAGTGTGCCTTCCCACCTGTTTTTGTGCCATCTACAAACCTAGTGGTAGCACCTTCATTTTCCTCATCCAAGTCATTAATATAAATTGTAAATAATTGTGGTCCAGGCACTGATCCCTGTGGCACACCATTAGTTACAGGTTGCCATCCTGAAACTGCACCATTTTATCCCAACTCTCTGTCTTCTATTAGTTAGCCAATCGTGTATCCATGCTAACATATTACCCCAATACAATGGGCTCTCATCTTATTAAGTAACCTCATGTGTGACAACTTTTGGAAATTCAAATATATTATACCTAGTGGTTTCCCTTTATCTATCCTGTTTGTTACCTCCTCAAAGGAGTATAATAGGGTTGTCAGGCATGACATCCCCTTCAGGAAGCCATGTTGATTTACCTGATTACGTCATGTATTTAGATTAGATTACTTACAGTGTGGAAACAGGCCCTTCGGCCCAACAAGTCCACACCGACCCGCCGAAGCGCAACCCACCCAGACCCCTACATTTACCCCTTACCTAACACTACAGGCAATTTAGCATGGCCAATTCACCTGACCTGCAGATCTTTGGACAATGGGAGGAAACCGGAGCACCCGGAGGAAACCCACGCAGACACGGGGAGAATGTGCAAACTCCACACAGTCAGTCGCCTGAGGCAGGAATTGAACCCAGGTCTCTGGCGCTGTGAGGCAGCAGTGCTAACCACTGTGCCACCGTGCCTGCCACTGTGCCGCCCACAAATTTGTAAGTATATGTAAGTGTTCTGCTAAAATATCCTTTATTAGGGATTCTAACGTTTTCCAAATAACAGACGTTAAGCTAACACATTACATTGGCGGTTTTCCACTCCTCTGGGATGTTTCTAGAATCTAAGGATTTCTGGAAGATTATTACCAATGCATCCAAAATCTCTGAATCTAATTCTTAACATCCTAGGATGCATTGCATTCTAATGAATTTTAGCCCTCTGTCCCACCCTCTGAATTTAGCCATTTGATTATTTAATATTAAAGATCATAAGAACTAAGAACGAGAGTAGGCCATTCAACCCCTCGAGCTGCTCCATGATTCATTAGGATCACAGCTAATCCAACATTCCTTACTTCTACTTTCTTGCCCTTTCCCCATAACCCTTGATTTCCTGACTGATTGAAAATCTATCTAGCTCAACCTTAAGTATGCACAAGGACTGTGCCCCCACAGCACTCTGTGGCAAGAAGTTCCAAAGACTCACAACATTCTAAGAGAAGAAATCGGTGCCTCTTTATTCCGAGTCTATGGTCCCAGGCTTTCCCAGGCTCTCCCAAGAAACATCCTCTCAGCATTTATCCTGTCAAATCCTTAACAATTCAATATGAATCTGGATTTTTTTGGAAATAACATTTTTGGACTGCTATTAGTAACATCTACCATAAAAACTGGTGTAAAGTATTAATTCAACGTCTTCGCTATTTCCTCTTACCCTATTATTACTTCCCCAGCCTCATTCTCTAAGGGGCCCATGCTCACTTTGGCTAATCTCTTTCTTTTAATGAATTTAAAGAAGCTCTTGTTTTTGGTTGTCTTTTATCAGTTTTTAAAAATGCTCCCAACCCTCAGGTTTGCAATCAATATTTTCCACAATGTTTCTCTTCTTCCAATTTGCTGTTGTCCTTAACTTCCCTGTTAGGTTTATTCCCATCCTAGAATATTTCCTCCTCTTGACTGTGAGCCAGGAACAATTTTCTTAAACATTTTTTCTGCTAAATTCTTTTCCCAGTTCATCCCAGTCAACTCTGCTTTTATATCTGTGTATTTACCCTTATTTCAGCTCAGCACGTTTTTATTCACTTGTGAGACATGGGCATTACTGGCTGGCCAGTATTTTATTAATCATCCCGAGTTGTCCTTGAGAAGGTGGTGGTGTGCTGCCTTCTTAATCCGTTGCAATCCTTACGCTGCAGATAAACACACAATGCTGTTAGGGAGTTAATTCCAGGATTTTGACCCAGCAACAATGAAGTAATGACAATGTACTTCCAAGTCAGGATGGTAATATGCTTGAAGGTGAAGTTGCAGGGCATGGTGTTCCCATGTATCTGCTGCCCTTGTCCTTCTAGATAGTAGAGGTCGTGGGTTGGGAAAGGAATTTGCAGGTGGTATTGTTTCTGATGAGATTTCTCAATCTCAAACTGAAGACTAAATTCTACCATGTTATGGTCACTGTTCCCAAGAGGATCTTTTGCTTTGATATCATTTATTGAAACTGCCTCATGTCTAAAATAGCTGATTGATGGTTAGATCGGCAACATATTGTTCCAGGAAACTCCCAAGTATGCTCAATGAATTCTTCCTTATTGCCAATTTGATTTCCCCAATCTGCATGAAGATTAACGTCATTAATTATTAATATACTGCCTTATTTACATGGCCTCATTATCTCTTGATTTATTTGCTGTCCTACAGCATAGCCACTGTTTAGGAGCCTATAGTCTATTTCCACCAGTGTCTTCTTCCCCTTGTTATTTCTTACTTCTACCCATCTGGATTCTATAACATCCAATCCAAGATCACCTCTTGACTTTGATCCTCAGTGTATGTTTGCCGGTGTACTCTTCTGGTATTTGATGCTAATTGGGACTATCCTATACTTCTTTGACTTCAGCTGTACAATTTGTCACATTCACAATGTTAACAACCTGTTCACTATCTGGTCAAAGGTTCTCCCACTCTGAATCTTGGCCCTAGCCTGTCTTACTACAAATCTCACACATTGTTGTATTTATGCAGCAGGTTCTGTTGTTGCAGAACATGCTTTCTGTTTAGGGGTCTCCAATTGTAGCCTCTGGCTCTCTGCAAGTAGATTTCTTGCATAGGTCTGGCCAATGTCCTTCCTCTCTAAATGACCTGCAGAGATCCTGGAGTGCAGGACAGCTTCATTTTTACTGCAACAGTCCATGCAATGTGCTTTCTGAATCCTGACTACTGCCCCAAATCTGCTAACTGTACCTAATACTTGGAGATGTTTTGAGGCAATGACCCTGACGTCTTTAAGCAATGTTTATGTGTCATGATCTTTTTTTCTGCAATGGATCTTTATGGAACATATTGATGAGCATTAATGCTGTCACCAGTTCTATTACTCCATAGTCAGCTCAGTTTCTGAAAAATCGGCCCTGCCCTTGTCATAGCACCTAACAAACTGATTAATTAATTCTTGTGACTGTTACTTTTAAGGCATCAACCCTAGAATTCTAAAGTTTACTTCTACATCAAGCTGATCTCTGGTCATCTTAAAACAAGATGCAAATGTCTGAAGTGTTGAGACTATACAACACCTCCTTTCCAATGGCTACCTTTGTTTTCACTGCTTATTTATCTGGTTCTGTAAACACTGAATCTAAAAATTCCGTTTTTAAAAAAAAGCCTAACAATATACAGGAGATCTGAGGCCTTCCAATTCATGCTAGGGAATCTTTCTGATGCTCCCTGTCTTTTGGAAATTCTACCAATATGTGGGGAAATTATGTTCATCTTGCTGTATTCAGCAGTGCAGTTGCATCATTAATTTTGCTTTTGAAATATTTTTGATGCATACTTTTATGACCCAATTTAAAACCAATTCTGCCTGATCAGGCTCATAAAACAGTTCCCATAGCGACTTTTTTCAGCAGTCCAATTGTAAATGTTGTTTTAAACCTTGTCGGAAGTTTTCTCTATGTAGTTTTCAAACTAATACTTGGTTTTTAAGGAAAAGCACTTCTAATCACCATGTCGTATTTCTTGTGTTATTGGTATGTGGCACAGCTTAAATAGTTTGGATTCAGTTTAATTGAAAGTCCCTTGAGGTTTATTTAACAGCTTGGACTGCAATTTGCAGTTACAGATAACAATGTATTCATCCCACTTCTAGCTTGCTTCTGTTGGACTGCACATACCGTTGGTCATGTGATTTCAATCCTGATCTTTTGCTCTTTCGCATATCGGCTCTTAAAGCAACACAACTCTTACAGCAATAACACACAAGTGGAAGTGGTTTGACCATCTGTTCTCTCAGGCTTAATTGCTGCTGCAACATTCTGTAAAATGGATGTAGGTTTGCTCACTGAGCGAGAAGGTTCGTTTAGAACCTCAACCTGAGTTACAAATCTTCTCAAAGTTCTGTAAAATGGTGGTTTCTCAAACTTTTCAGGTTGAACTCAGCAGTTTTAAGCTCTCTGAGTCAAACCATATCTTCACCTTGCTGTTCTGCTAGCTCTCCACTCTCCTCAAACATTAACTCTGGGGTTACAGAATGTCTGAGATATTAAAGTGAGCTCAGACCAGGAAGAGGTTTGGGAAGAATGGTGCTTCATTAATATGCTCTGAGGTCCTAAGGCCATTGATTGAACCTGGGCCCCACAATGGAGTAATCTCCCTCACGCACTGGGGGTTACATTTGTCTACTGTCCTGCTATTTGTGCCTCCCCAAATAAACATAATAAGTTGCAAAACAATGGCTGCCCGATTCTGCTGCTGCGCCTTTAATATGAGAGGTAGTGATGTTTTTAAATGTGTATCTAAAATCATTTTTCTCAAAATGCTTCACATGCCAATTAATTTTAGAAAGAAAGATGTCTTGTGTGCGTCAATGTTCAGTCAAGAATGTATGCAGACTTGTAGCTGCTATAAAACTGCTGTAAAGTAGTTTTCTCCATGAGGTTTCCTCACTCACACAGAAAAATGTCACAGAAAGCTTTCCTTTTGCAGAGCACCTCGATGTTTAATTATGGAATGATGGACCAATCACTCATTCACAAACCTGGATGTGTTGTTGGATAATACTTGCTTGTGTTATCAATGGCAGGGATCGGGGGGAGTGGGAGACAGTCAGCAACAAGGCTCACTGCATTCATGGCTGAAACCGAGGTGTTCCAAGTCAGCATTCAGAAAACATACACACTGTCCGAGTGGAAGGAAGATCTGAAGAAGGTATTACGTGGAGCTGGGCAGAATGGCACTCCGACCGTCTTCCTATTTGCCGACCATCAGATCAAGGTATCAACTGGGATGGCCACACAGAATCCATTTGCGGTACTTCTCCAAATCCCACTCCCCAACATCGGTTTGGCCTCTTTCAATCTTTCATTTCCTCTGTGTGTCCTGCTACCTTCCAAATATTAAATACAGACCTCTCAAGCCTAAACCGAAGATGGCTTTCAGACAGTACCCTCCCAGAGTTACACGTATCAAATGTGCCACTCTATTGTAACCTGGAAACTGTGAGTTTATTAAAATTGGTTATGTAAAATCTGACAGTAAAATGTGTAAAAGTGACCATGAATTTGGTTTGTTGTAAAAGCCGGCTGGTTTATTCATGTCTTTTCAGGTAGGGGAAGCAAAGTGGCATCTCCAGTCTGGCCAGATGTAAAATGATTGAGCACAGCATTGGTGGGGTGGTGGACAGTGAGGAGAAAGGTGTTAGGTTACAAGAGGATGTAAACAGATTGGTCAGATGGCAGATGGAATGTAACCCTGATGAATGTGAGGTAATGCACTTTGTTAAAAGGAATAAGATAGTGGGGTACTCAATGAATATCGGGACATTGGGAATCTCTGAGGAACAGTGGGATTTGCATTGCCTGTTCACAGATCCATGACGGTGGCTGGACACACCTTAAGAGGGTAGTTAGGAAGGCAATCTGGACTCTTGCTTTTATTGCTAAGGCATAATTATAAGAGCAGAAGGTTACTTTGGAGCTGTATAAGACTGGTTAGGTCACAGCTAGAGTACTGTGTGCAGTTCTGATCACTACGCTATAGGAAAGGTGTGATGGATTGGAGGAGGGTGGAGGAGAAGCCCTCCAATTACTCATTGTCACCTCTATGGAAAGGAGCATTTCAGCAATAGAGAGAGGCTTGAAAAGCTCAGGATGTTTCCTTTGGAACAAAGAAGGTGAAATGGAACCTAACAGAGGTGTATAAGCTCATGAGGGGCATAGAAAAGGTTAATGGAAAGCAGTTGTTTCCCTTAGTTGAAAGGTCAGTCACAAGGGGACATACTTTTAAAGTAAAAGACTGGTAGTTTGGAGAGGATTTGAGAAAAATCTTCTTCACCCAGAGGGTAGTGAGGGTAGTTGAGGCAGGTGAGCCCACAACATTTAAAAAATATTTGGAAGGGCATTTGCTGTGTCATAACATTCAGAGGTAAGGGCCCAGTGCTGGGAAGTGGGACGAGTTTAGATTTAGTGTGGCTTTGGTGGTACAGACTGAAAGTCCTCTTCTGTACTGTATGATGCGATGTATTTGATTTTTAGCCGTTCTCTGACCAGTGCTATAGCTGAGGAAGGCATCTTGCTGCCATCTCCTCAGGGCTTTAATTGGCCAATAAATGCCAGCCCTCACCAATGATGCCACATCCAGAGAATGGCTAGGAATGAATAATCTTCAGTTTCAAAGTCTGCAGTTCTCCTCATCACTGTTTTCCATCAGGATGAAGCCTTTCTTGAAGACATTAGCATGATTCTCAACACCGGAGACATTCCCAACCTGTATGATAATGAGGAGAAGCGAATCATCATTGAAAAGGTTGGTGTTTGTCTCAACATCAGAGCCATTTTTTGGGACTGACTGCAGGTTTCTTTCCTTTGAGACGGATTGGTGAGCTAATTTTGTAAAGCTGTGGCTTGCGCAACTGTGACTGTACATTTCACTCATCACCCCAGCCCTCCAATTACTCGTTGTCACCTCTATTCACACAATCCCCATCATTCATTCAATCTCACAGTCACTCAATGCCTCCACCATTCAAGTGTTCACTCCTCCATTCATTCGCCCACTTACTTCACCCCTCTAATCAATCACTTCCCCCTTCCAATCACTGACTTACTATCCCCTCCATTCATTCATCCCCCCTCCATTCACTCACTGGCACCTCAATTCATTCACTCCCCCCTCCATTCACTTACTCCCCCTTCCATTCATTCACTCATCCTCCCACTATTCACTCTCCACTCCATTCACTCATTCTCCCCTCCATTCACGCTTCCCTTGAGGAACTGATGCACTGGGGGACTGTTGCTGTGATGGAATGTTACAATGAGGGAGCATCACATTAAGGAGTGTCGAATTGAGAGAGTGCTGTAATGAAGGAGTATCATATCAAGGGAGCGCCGCAGTGAGGAAGTGCCACACTGAGGGAGTGAGATATTTGCAGAATGCCACACTGAGGGAGAGTCACAGTGAGGGAGTGAGACACTTAGGGAGAGTCACAGTGAGGGAGTGAGACACTTAGGGAGTGTCTCAGTGAGGGAGTAAGACACTGAGGGAGTGAGACACTAAGGGAGTGAGACACTAAGGGAATGTTGCAGTGAGGGAGTGAGACACTGAGGGAGTGCAGTAATGATGATAATTCCTTTAGCATTAAGATTAGAGTCAAGAGTTAGGGTTACCTCAGAGGTGCTGTCCTTAATTAGGATTGTTACATGAGGCCCTACTGAACCTCCCAGGTAGTGTTGAAGGATCCCATCATGAGATTCGAGGAGGGAGTGGGCTTTCTGCAAATTTTCTGGACAATATTCACCATGCAATCCACATCATTCCAATTGATGCTCTGACCATTTATCACCTTCCTTGTTTGTGAATGCTTGCAATCTGTGCCCAAACATTTCAAATGTGAAGTGGTGTGAAGTGTACAGGCCATCTTGAGATCAGAGAGCTGTTTTGGAAATGTTGCTGTCAGTGTATCAGAGTGACAATATTCTGAACATGCTTATGTTTGAACGATGAGCACTAACATCACAGGTGTGCCTGTGTCCCTCGGGTTATTTGATGCTAACGTTCTCTCCCGGCCAGATGACCCAGCTTGCACCAGCTGGCAAAGTGAAGCTAGAGCTTTCACCCACCAATCCATACAGCAAATTCACCGAGAGGATTCAGCAAAACCTGCACCTGATGCTGGTATTCAGCCCAATCGGTGAGGCATTCCGGAACCATCTGCGGCACTTCCCAGCTCTGATTAACTGCTGCACCATTGACTGGTTCCAGGTAACTCTGTTTCAATACTTATAAACAAAGAGTAATGGGCCACAGCAATTGTTATCTGAAAGCTTTCTGTTGGAGTAAACTTTACAGATGTATTTATATTTCTTCACCAAAGGTATTTGCAACAGTCTTGAACTGAGATAGAATGGCCGAATACTTGGCCACAATGCACTTTTTAATATTCCACCTTATAATTAGACTGTTTTGTGAGTGGAAAGTTTCAATATGTTTTCCTGCGAGTTCCAGAGGATAAATGGAGCTGCACATCAGACAGGAAGCTTGTTGCAAAGAGCAAGAGTTGCTGAATAGCTTCATTCTGTCGGAAGGTTATAGAGGTGTACAGCATGAAAACAGGCCCTTCCGCCCAACTTGCCCATGCCACCCAGTTTTCACAACCTAAACCAGTCCCATTTGTCTGCATTTGGTCCATAAACCCCCATAACTATCCCATCCATGTACCTGTCTACATGCTTCTTAAATGACAAAATTGTGCTCACTTCCACCACTACCTCATAGAGTCATAGATTCCAACAGCACGGAGACAGGCCCTTTGGTCCAAACTGGTCCATGCTGACCAAAATGTCCATGAACGCTAACCCCATTTCCCTGCACTTGGCCCATATCTTTCTAATGCTTTCCTATCCATGTATTTGTCCGAATACCTTTTAAATATTGTTAACGTACCCGCCTCAACCTCTTCTGTTGGCAGCTCATTCCATACGCGTACTACCCTCCGTGTAAAAACGTTGCCCCTCAGGTTCCCTTTTATTTTTTCCCCTCTAACCTTAAACTGATGCCCTCTAGTCCTTCCTTCCCAAACCCTAGCAAAAAGACTGAGTGCATTCACCCTATTGTGAGAAATGAACCCCACTTCATCAATAATTCTCAGTCCCAGTCAAAGAGTTCTGAAGCAGCACATTTATTTGAACATCTTGCAAGATGGGTGGCTGTATGAGGAGAGACACACCCGACAGTAAAATACAGAGCTTTTTATACTTTTCTGAGGGGTCTCTCGACACCCCTACACTGAGCAATAAACCTATCATAAGTGTCTATTTCATTCTATCCCCTTATTTAGTTATTACTTGCGTCCGTTATTCCTTCATTTGATAATTCCCTGCACCCAAGCCCAAGCCTATCATACTTATTAATTACCTCACTTGTTTTTCTTTAAATCTGCCTTATTTGGCTGTCCTTGTTCGTTACAGCCTTCCTGTTATTTTGTCCAGTTCCTCTTATCTAACCTTCTGACTTCTGAGATCATCCTTTACTATCTTGATAATTCAAAACGCGGACCTACAAACTATGAGCTTATTGCGAAATGCCCCTGCCACTTTTTTATTTTGTGTGTGGTCAGCTACAACACTCAAAGTAATTTCTTAGCTTAAAACTATTTCTTAAAAGACCTTTTACATTCGTTAAAATCAACATACACTTGACAACCTGAAATTTATCTCTCTCACTATCCATGCCTCTCTTGACCTTATACACTTCTATAAGATCCCCCCCTCAGTCTCCTATGCTCTACAGAAAAAAGTCCTAGCTTCTCCAACCTCTGCCTTGAGTCCTGGCAACATCCTTGTAAATTTCATCTGCACCATTTCCAGTTTAATAACATCCTTCCTATAGCAAGGTGACCAAAACTGAACACAATGCTCCAAGTGCGGCCTCACCAATGTCCTGTATAACTACAATATAACTTCCCAACTTCTAAACTCAATGCCAATGTGACAAAAACCACCTTCACTGCCCTGTCTACCTGTGACGCCACTTTCAGAGAACCATGCACGCCAAGGTCCTTCTGTTCCACTACACTTCTAAAGGCCCTACCATTTACCTTGAAACACCTACCTTCATTTGACTTTCCAAGATGCAAGATCTCTGTCTGACACTGACTCTCTGAATGACACTGACTCTCTGTATGGCACTGACTCTCTCTCTCTCACACTGACTCTCACTTTGCTAGTAGATTGTGTTATGAATTGATTTAAATTCATGTTGTACTCTTTCACATTTCTATATTGCAGGCTTGGCCTGACGATGCCTTAGAGAAAGTGGCGAACCATTTTCTGGATGATGTTGAAATGTCACAAGCTATCCGGAATGAAGCTGTGTTCATATGTAAACATTTCCACCAGAGTGTCATTGCTCTTTCTGGAAGGTGACTGTTTGTTGTTTGAATATTATTGTTTGACTTTAATTTGCTGGTATTACTGATACTTTAATGATACTTCTCTGAGAGTGCAAAATCTTTATTGATTTATTTTAAAAGAATTGGTCAAAGGCGCTATGCATTTTTTCACCGAGTTATTTAATAAGCATCAAAAGTTTATAAATAAGATCATAAGAACATATGAAATAGGAGCAGGAGTAGGCCATTCAGCCTCTTGAGCCTGTTCCACCATTTAATACCATCATGGCTGATCTCAACTGGCTTAGAAAAGTGGACACTGGGAAATTGTTTCCATCAGGTGGGGATACTAGGACCTGTGGGCACAGCCTTAGAATTAGAGGGGGTCAATTTAGAACAGAAATGTGAAGACATTTCTTTAGCAATTGAGTGGTGGGCCTGTGGGATTCATTGCTATGGAGTGCAGTGGGAGCAGGGACATTAAACCTCTTCAAGGCAGAGATTGATAAATGCTTAATCTCGCAAGGAATTAAGGGATACGGGGAGAGGGCGGGTAAGTGGCATTGAAAGGCCCATCAGCAATGACTGAATGGCAGAGTGGACTCGATGGGCCAAATGGCCTTACTTCCACTCCTATGTCTTATGGTCTCAACTCCACTTTCCTGCCTACTCTCCACAGCACTTCTACCCATTTCTAATTAAAAATGTATATACTTCCTCCTTTAATTTATTCAGTGTCCCGGCATCCACCATACTCTGGAGAATGAATTCCACAGATTCACTACCCTTTGAGAGAAGTAATTTTTCCTCATCTCTGATTTAAATCCACCACCTCTTATCCTAAAGCTATAACCTCTCCTTCTAGCTTGTCCCATATGAGGAAACATCCTCTCTATGTCTACTTTGTCAATCCCCTTTAGCATCCGACATACCTCAATTAGATTTCCTCTCATTTTGCTAAACTCTAGCAAGATCTAAGTGGCTCTATTTCTCTTTATAAGACAAGCCCCTCTCTCTGAAAGTCCTCGGAACTGCCTCCAAAACAACTACACCCCTCCTCAAATTGGGAGACCAAAATAGTACACAGTTTCTAGGTACAGTCTCACTAATGCCTTGTACCATTGCAGCAATACTTTTTCACATTTATAGTCTATTCCTTTATCAATAAATGCAAATATTCTAATGTGTGAGAGTCAGAAATAAGTTATAGCTCATTAACTATGACACTGAGGTTAAACAGGAGAAATTTAATATCCCTCCCTTTCTGCTACAAAAACAGAATATTTCCTGGACAATGTTCACATTCACATTGATTGGGATGTGCAGAGCGTCGGAGTTCAAAATTCCAAAAGTGTGCTTGTGATCATTTTCTGCAGCTTTATTTTGTAGACATAGAGAGATGGGCCACGTTTGATTCAGTAATGAGGGCTGAGATGAACTGATGTGGAAGTGCCAGTGTGGGACTGGGATGGACAAAGTCAGGGGTCAAGTGACACCAGGTTATAGTCCAACAGGTTTATTTGAAATCACAAGCTTTTGGAGTGCAGCCCCTACATCAGGTGAAGGTACGTGAGATAGACTGAGTTCTCAGTTTAATGACATGTGAATGTTCCCCTCACAGTGATCATAATTCGATCCAGTTCAACAGAATGTTGAAAGGAGAAACTGAGAAAATGACAATATTTGCATTAAAATGATTTCAATAGAATGAGACAGAAATTATCCATGGTAAATTGGGCAAATTATCAACAATGGGATGCTGGCTCAATATTGAGAGCTATGATTTGGAGGTGCCAGTGTTGGACTGGGGTGGACAAAGATAAAAATTCCACAACACCAGTTTAGAGTTCAAAAAGTTTATTTGGAAGTACAAGCTTTCAGAGCACTGCTCTTTCATCAGGTAGCTAGTGGGGCAGGATCATAGGACAAAGAATAAGACACCCAAAGAGCTTTTTGCTATAACTTCTGTGTCCAATGAGTCTACTCCACTGGTTACCTGACAAAGGAGCAGCGCTCTGAAAGCTAGTGCTTCCAAATAAACCTGTAGGACTATAACCTGGTGTTGTGTGATTTTTAACATAAAGAGGGCAGGCAATCCTGAGTCAAAGTTCTGGTTAGACTACATCAGGAGACTGTGATGACATCTGATCAATAGGGTCAACTGGGGGAAATTATTGCTGCTGGTCAGGGAGCTGAGGACCAAGGAGCAGAATCGAAAAATTAGGGCCTGAGTGATATTCAGAAGCACAAAGGACAGGTGAAGTTCAGAAACAACAAGTGATACGAGGTCAACATGGTACATTTTCATGTGAGGTTTGACAGACTGATTGTTGTCCCTTGTATTACGGGATGTGGGATGAAGGCAGATAGATGGACTTCAATCAATGTCAGCCATGAGTCCATTGCACTGCAGTGAAACAAGGCCAAAGTGATAAATCAAGTCCTCATGTTTCAGTTTTTGACATCTCAATTAATACTGAAACGCAGGTTCAGGTCATCACTTAACATTCAATATCCCTCTTCAACACTGGAACTGAGGACAGCGATATTCAAAATCTCACTGCAACACTGGAACTGAGGACAGGGACATTCAATATCCCTCTGCAACACTGGAACTGAGGACAGGGATATTCAATATCTCACTGCAACACTGGAACTGAGGACAGGGATATTCAATATCCCTCTGCAACACTGGAACTGAGGACAGGGATATTCAATATCCCTCTGCAACACTGGACATGAGGACAGGGATATTCAATATCCCTCTGCAACACTGGAACTGAGGATAGGGATATTCAATATCCCTCTGCAACACTGGACATGAGGACAGGGATATTCAATATCCCTCTGCAACACTGGAACTGAGGACAGGGATAGTTAATATCCCTCTGCAACACTGGACATGAGGACAGGGATATTCAATATCCCTCTGCAACACTGGAACTGAGGACACGGATAGTTAATATCCCTCTGCAACACTTGAACAGAGGACAGAGATATTCAATATCCCTCTGCAACACTGGAACTGAGGACAGGGATATTCAATATCCCTCTGCAACACTGGAACTGAGGACAGGGATATTCAATATCTCACTGCAACACTGGAACTGAGGACAGGGATATTCAATATCCCTCTGCAACACTGGAACTGAGGACAGGGATATTCAATATCCCTCTGCAACACTGGAACTGAGGACAGGGATATTCAATATCCCTCTGCAACACTGGAACTGAGGACAGGGATATTCAATATCCCTCTGCAACACTGGAACTGAGGACAGGGATATTCAATATCCCTCTGCAACACTGGAACTGAGGACAGGGATATTCAATATCCCTCTGCAACACTGGAACTGAGGACAGGGATATTCAATATCTGTCTGCAACACTGGACATGAGGACAGGGATATTCAATATCCCTCTGCAACACTGGAACTGAGGACAGGGATATTCAATATCCCTCTGCAACACTGGAACTGAGGACAGGGATATTCAATATCCCACAGAAACACTGGAACTGAGGACAGGGATATTCAATATCCCACTGCAACGCTGGAAATAAGGACAAGGATATTCGATATCCCACAGCATCACAGGAACTGAGGACAGAGATATTCAATATCCCTCTGCAACACTGAGACAGAGGATAGGGATATTCAATATCCCATTGTAACACTGGAACAGAGGACAGCGATATTCAATATCTCACTGCAACACTGGAACTGAGGACAGGGATATTCAATATCCCTCTGCAACACTGGAACTGAGGACAGGGATATTCAATATCCCAATGAAAGACTGGAAATGAGGACAGGGATATTCAGTATTTCAGTGCAGCACTGGAAATGAGGACAGGGATATTCAATATCTCACTGCAACACTGGAACCCTGGACAGGAATATTCAATATCCCACTGTCACACTGGAACTGAGGACAGGGATATTCAATATCTCACCAAAACACTGGAACCCTGGACAGGAATATTCAATATCCCACTGTCACACTGGAACAGAGGACAGCGATATTCAATATCTCACTGCAACACTGGAACTGAGGACAGGGATATTCAATATCCCTCTGCAACACTAGAACTGAGGACAGGGATATTCAATATCCCTCTGCAACACTGGAACTGAGGATAGTGATATTCAATATCCCTCTGCAACACTGGAACTGAGGATAGTGATATTCAATATCCCTCTGCAACACTGGAACTGAGGATAGTGATATTCAATATCCCACGGAAGTACTGGAACTTGAATGAATGATATTCAATATCCACTGTAACACTGCAATTGAGGACATGGAATTGCATTGTCCCACAGAAACACTGGAACTGAGAATAGCATGGGATAATTATACCGTTATTAAAAGAACAGAAACAAGTGAAAAATAGTGGTGTTAGAAAAGCACAGCCAGTCAGGCAGCATCCGATGAGCAGGAGAATCGACCTTTTGGGCATAAGCCCTTCATCAGGAAATCCTGCTGGAGTCCAGAAGGAAGGCAGTCCAAGCCCCGCTGACCTGAAAGACAAGTCCCAGTGGTGAGCCCAGTACATGGAGGCAGTGAGTCTTCATGTTCTGAATCCCAGCAGGCACGGTCTCAGTGAATAGGACTATAATTTGAGAACTTTTTAAAGATACTTTTATTCTTATTCTGGTCTTTGAGTGAGCTGAGTACTTTCTAAAACCTTGTATTCTTATGCTAAAGTTCTTTTTTACTCTTTCAATTCTGTGACAAACATTTGAAGAATCTGTATCTAGGTAGTCAGTACCTGAGATAACACCAAAGCGGTGACATTATAAACTTTTCACTGCACTCATCTGAGTGCACGTGACAATCAAGGCTATTCTATTCTATTTTTCTGTGAGAGTTCTTGATTCGAAAGTCTCATTCTGTGCAAACTGCTGGGTAGCTTAACGGTTGTAACTTACACAGACTGTGTGGGAATGGTTCACATTGCAATCAGCCTCCAGCTACTTGAAAACTGAGGCTGCTAATAAATTCACTGGACGAACACATTCAATACTAAATGCAACCCAGCATTAATTTTAATCTGTTGAAAGACAGGGATGCTAATTGAATTATGGAAGGCAAGACTCAGCTATTTGGTCCACTCTGACTGCTTATATCCTTTGAAAGAGTCTTCAAATTGGTTCCACAAATGAGTCCTTTACAAACCTCTGACTGACAGTTCCAACTGAATTTGTTTCCACAGCATTGTAGGCAGTGTGTCCCCAATTGCATCATCCATCGAGGAAAAAGCTTCCTCCTCATCGATAATTTGCCAATTTTTCTTTAGTAATCTATACCATTATTCACCCTCCTGTTTCTCCCTATTGTTAAAACATGAAGACAGACAGTCAAATCAAATCAGCCTCCTGATGCCTGTATTCATAACACATATTAATTACCCCAACACCATTTCCCAACTTATGCTGTTTTCCTTCAGTTTCTCCCTCTCATGAGGCACAGTGTTTCCTGACATTTTTAGGACATAAATTGTGTTCTCCTTTGTTTAAGCAGAAAGAAAATATGTAGTTAATTGGTCTGTCATCTCTTTGTTCCCCATTCTAATTTCTCCTGTTTCTAATTGCAAGCGACCTACATTGGTCCTGACCAACCTTCACATCCCTATAGAAAGTTTTGCAGTCAGTTTGTATGTTCCCCACAAGTTCTCCATTTTTCACTCTTAATCAATCCCTTTTTGAAAGGCTAAACCTATCCCAGTCCTTAGGTCAGCTGCTTTTTATGCCCCTTCCTTGGATCGAATATTATCTATAAATTCCCTTGTAAATCATGGTTTGACCACCCTTTTACATTTGCGCCAAACAAAACTGACCAATTGTTGCTGTTCTTCATTGAACTCCTTATATATTTGTCATAGTCTATCTACCAGTATCCCTTTAAGTAACATTCCCCAATTTATCACAGGCACCCCTCATACCATTGTAATTTCCTTTCATGTAGATTCAGTAACCAGGTCATTGATGTTGTCATATGATCACTCTTTCCCACAAAACCTTGCACAACTAGATTTCCAATCATTCTTTTCTCATTACAGAATACCCGATTTAGTATGGTCTGTGCTCTATTAATTTTTCAACATATTGGTCCAGAAAGCTATCGAGGGATTATTCATCAATGACATTGTCACTGATTTGATTTGCCCAATCTAAATGCAGATTAATGTTGCTCATAGTTACTGTTACAGTTTGGGGGCCTATATGCAAATCTGACGATCATTTTTTGCCTCACAGTGTTTCTAAATTCTATCCAAATACCTTTAGTGTTTTGTCAGAACAATTAATTTTATAAAACAGTCATTTCAACAAAATTTACAGAGATTAGACAAAGGGCAGCAGATTGGAATAGATTGAGTGTGGGGGCTAGTGAGGGGGAGAATGGGATTAGGTCAGGCGGGATATTAAAGGGGACGTGGAGTAACGGGTGTGTAGGGTTAGACTGGGCAGCATATTAAAGAGAGCGAGGGGAGAGAGGAGAGTGGGATTAAACTGGGTGGGATATTAAAGGGTGAGGGGAGAGCAGGGTCAGACTAATGCGATATTCAGTGGTGTTCCCCCTGCTCTACAATCTCTTCCCTTCTGGAGAAGTTCAAAACCAGGTCGATTTGAATCCAAGCAGCTAGCTATTTGCTATTCGGGCTGGGAACTGTCTTGGCAGATGCTGCTGATTTGCTGAGTGTTCTAGTACATTCTGCTTTTATTTCAGAATCCCAGTTTTCTGATTGCTTCTTACTATGCTCACCATCTTATCATCTCTAGATTCTACGAAACACTTCAAAGGAGAGCTTATGTCACACCTACATCCTACCTTGAACTGATAAAGATATTTAAAAACCTATTAGAAAGAAAAAGACTTGCATTATTGGCCAATAAGAACAGGTACACAGTTGGATTGGAAAAACTGGACTTTGCAGCCTCCCAGGTAGGCTTCACTGAAGTGTGTTACAATATATCCCCAGCTCTGGGACTTGGTGCAATATGATCATTATTAGATTGTTCTCATCCAGCTCCCAATCCCTCGACCTGATCTCTAAATCTGGGTCATAACCAGGCTGTGTATCAGAAAGGAAGTCTCTATAATCATTACGGATCTTTCCAATCCACATGATCTCTTGTGAATTCTCCTGTTTAACTGCTTGTGTATGAATCACAGACCTGGCCAGTGGATGAACTGAGTGAACAGCTGAGAAGACTGTGTGCAGTTTTAGTTGTAAGAAAATGCTGATCTGAATGGGGTTTGTTCTCCTTATTTCACAGCCCTGGTGAAACACATTAAGCAATCCATGTTGAGGATTTGTTCGGCCCATGAATGAAAATATATGTGAATTAAGTCAAAAAGTGTGGTGCTGGAAAAGCACAGCTGGTCAGGCAGCATCCAAGAAGCAGGAGAGTCGACATTTTGAATATAAGCTCTTCATCAGGAATGATGAAAGTTTATGCTTGAAATTTTGACTCTCCTGCTCCTCTGATGCTGCCTGACCAGTTGTGTTTTCCCAGCACCACAGTTTGTGACTCTGATCTCCAGCTACTGCAGTCCTCACTTTCTCCAAATATATGAATGAAGGCCATTCAGCCTCTTGAGATTGCTTCACAATTCAATAAGATCGTGCCTGATCTGATTGTAAACTCAAATCCAGATTCTCATCTGTTCCTATAAACTTTCACTCTCATGATTAACCAATATCTCTCCACCCCTGCCTTAAAAATGTTCAAGGATTCTTCTTTCTTCACCTTTTCAGGAACAAACACCAAAGTCACAATACCCTCTGAGAGAAAAAAAAATTGTCTTGTGACTTTAATTGAATAATCCCCAAATTCTAGATTATTCTTCAAAAGGAAACATCTCCACATCTACTCCTCGGGATCTTGTATTTTCCATACTTGTCTTCTCAACTCCAATGAATACAAACCTAGCCTGTTCAAACTTTCTTCACAAGACAACCCACACATTCCAGGTTTGCCAAACCTTTTCTGAACAGCCTCCAGTATATTTACACCTATAAATATGGTGATCAGTTCTGTATATAGTACTCCAAATGTAATCTCACCAATAACCCGTATAACTGAAACATAACTTCCCCACCCTTGCATTCAATTGCCCTCACACTGAATCATAATATTCTGTTAGGTTTCCTTATTACTTCCTGTAGCCTCACACTAACCTTCCGTGATTCATGAACTAGGTTACCCAGAACTCTCTATATCTCACAGCTCTGCAACCTTTTGTTGTTTAAATAATTTGCTTCTTTTGTATTATTCCTTCCAAAATTGACAATTTCATACTTTACCACATTATACCTGATTTGCTGCAACTTTGCTCAAGTTACTTAACCTGTCAATATTTTTTTCTTGGAACCTCCTTATGTCCTCTTCACAGCCCTCTCTCCTCTCTATCTTTATGTCAACAGGGGTTGGCAAGGTGGCTCAGTGGTTACCACTGCTGCCTCACAGCGCCAGGGACCCAGATTTGTTTCTAGCCTCAGGCAACTGTCTGTGTGGAGTTTGCACATTCTCCCAGTGCCTGCTCTGGTTTACTCCCACAGTCCAAAGATGTGCCGGTCAGGTGAATTGGCCAGGCTAGATTGCCCATAATGTTAGGTGGATTAGTCAGAGGGAAATGGGTCTGGGTGGATTATGCTTCAGAGGGTCAGTGTGGACTTGTTGGGCTGAAGGGCCTATTCCACACTGTAGGGAATCTAATCTAGTGATTGTTTATAAATTTGAAAGCACTAAGTTAAAAAAAAAAATTAAATTAGAATTGGGTTCATTGTCACATGGACTCAAGTACAGGAGGACAGTGAAAAGTTTACAACGTCACCCTTTATGGCATCATCTTAGGTACAAGGTACCGATTAGCAAACCTTTAATACAAAATGGAGAAATAAAGAAAAATAAAGTTACATTACCTTACAGTGATTCATAGTATAAGTTAGAAAATAAATAAAATTAAAAGGATAATCATTACAGTCAGATAAACAAATTACAGATAAATATTACAGCAAATTTAGCTGCCACACCTTTGGTCCCTTTATCTAAATCATTTATATAAATTGCAAAAAGTCAAGGTCCCAACACTGACCCCTGTGGCACACCACTCAATACATTTTATTTATCCTACTGTCTGCTTTCTGTTAGCCATCTAATCTTCTGGCCATGTCAATGTTTCCACAGTAATCTTGCTGTGGCACCTTATCAAATGCATTCTGAAAATCTAAGATTTTCCTTTATCTCCAGCACAAATTATTTCTTTAGAGAACTCCAACAAATTAGTTCAACACAATTTCCCTTTGAGAAAACCATGTTGACTCTACCTGATCACTTTGAACTTACTCAAGTGTCCTTTTATAACATAGCTTATGACATTTTCCCCTATGACAGAGGTTAAGCTAACTGGCCTGACGTTTCTTGCTTTCTGTCTCCCTTCTTAATAAAAAAGTTACATTTGCTAGCTACCAATCTAGTGGGAGTTTCCAAATCAGGGAATTTATTTGGGAAATTGAAATCAATGCATCAGCTATCTCATTCGCCCTTCTTTTACATCCTAAACCAAAGTACCTCAAGAGCTGGGCTCTTGTCAGCATGTAGCTCTGACAATTTATTCAGTACCATTCCTTCAGTGATTGTAATTTTCCTGAGTTCCTTCCTCACTTCCACTTCCTGATTTATCCTGATTTTCTGCTTCTGGGATGTTACTTGTATCCTGTGTAGTGAAGACTGATGCAAAATCGCAGCTCAGTTCATCTGTCATTTCCCTATTTCAATATTAATTCACCAGACTCATTATCTGTAGGATCAGTGCTCTCTTTGCTAAATCTTTTCCTCATTTTCTTGCTCTTATTTGCCCTCAGAAACCCTTATTTTGCCATTTATTTATATTTATCTCTAGTTTTCCAGACACACACACACACACCTACATATACAACTATGGACACACACACACCTACATATACAACTATAGACACACACACACACACCTACATATACAACTATAGACACCCACACACACACACACCTACATATACAACTATAGACACCCACACACACACCCACACACACACCTACATATACAACTATAGACACACACACCTACATATACAACTATAGACACCCACACACACACATATATTGTGCTGATCCTTTTTTGTTGTACTCAATCAGATTGCGATAATGCAGCAGGAACTGACAGGGTTAAAGCCTCTGTTAATGGAACGAAACCAGGAGACAGAGGAGCTTCTAAAGGTCATTGCTAATGAGACACTGGAGGTGGAGGTTGTGAAGAGGGTGGTGGAAACTGATGAAGAAACAGCAAATAAAGCAGCACAGGAGGCCCGGGCGATTAAGGTAAATTATTTGAATGCTGCCTCATCCAAAAGACAAAGATTTAGCGACAGAGTCAAACCCACTCTGACTTACATACCCCCCACAGCTGACAGCCCCGACAGCATTCTGACTACAGGAGTACAACAGTCAGGAAACCAAGTGTAGCCAAGTTCCCCATTGGACTTGTATTGTGTTTTGATATTTAAATATGATAAACTACACCACACTTTAATCCTAATATTATTTGTTCAGTGTCTGAAATGCGGCTGGTCAAAAACTGAATGGTCTGAAAACTGAACATTTTGATAATTTGCCAAGGATCATTTTAAGGAGGTAAAATAAATAACTGACCTGGACAATATGGATCAGTACTCATATTGACACAAGGTGCACCAGAAGAATGGTTAGCTTTGCCACTCCATGCACCAGCCTGTTCCACACTTCCAATGATCGTTGATCCTACTCAAATCTCTTGATCTGAAATGTCTATTTCTCAGCTGACTGATCCAAAATCCAGCATGATCCCAACTCCAGCATGGGGATTAATATTCCCAACAACAGTGTGAGAATTGGCAGTATAGATGAGAGTGTTGGTGCTGTGTAAAGATCCAAAATAATACTTTGGGGTTACAGCTGCGAGGTTATTTGTTAAAGAATTGTCAGGAGTGTTAGGTAGAGTAAAACAAAGCGGAGGGGTGCTGGTGCTCAGAAATGCCTGGACTTTGCTTTAAGATGGACAAGGTGCTAGGACAGAGGCAGGAGGAGTCTCCATAACTTGGTAGTTCACACCATCAATCTAATTGTTTAATCCAGTTTTCAATATGGTTAATTGTACACTTTGTCTACATTTGACTTAAGACCATAAGACATAGGAGTGGAAGTAAGGCCATTCAGCCCATCGAGTCCACTCCACCATTTAATCATGGCTGATGGGCATTTCAAGGGGAAAGTGAGGTCTGCAGATGCTGGAGATCAGAGCTGAAAATGTGTTGCTGGAAAAGCGCAGCAGGTCAGGCAGCATCCAAGGAACAGGAGAATCGACGTTTCGGGCAGGAGGGCTCTTGCCCGAAATGTCGATTCTCCTGCTCCTTGGATGCTGCCTGACCTGCTGCGCCTTTCCAGCAACACATTTTCAGCTCTGATGGGCATTTCAACTCCACTTACCCGCATTCTCCCCATAGCCCTTAATTCCTTGTGACATCAAGAATTTATCAATCTCTGCCTTGAAGACATTTAGCGTCCCGGCCTCCACTGCACTCCACGGCAATGAATTCCACAGGCCCACCACTCTCTGGCTGAAGAAATGTCTCCGCATTTCTGTTCTGAATTGACCCCCTCTAATTCTAAGGCTGTGCCCACGGGTCGTAGTCTCCTTGCCTAACGGAAACAATTTCTTAGCATCCACCCTTTCCAAGCCATGTATTATCTTGTAAGTTTCTATTAGATCTCCCCTTAATCTTCTAAACTCCAATGAGTACAATCCCAGGATCCTCAGCCGTTCCTCATATGTTAGACCTACCATTCCAGGGATCATCCGTGTGAATCTCCGCTGGACATGCTCCAGTGCCAGTATGTCCCTCCTGAGGTGTGGGGCCCAAAATTGGACACAGTACTCCAAATGGGGCCTAACCAGAGCTTTATAAAGTCTCAGTAGCACATCACTGCTTTTATATTCCAACCCTCTTGAGATAAATGACAACATTGCATTCGCTTTCTTAATCATGGATTCAACCTGCATGTTTACCTTTAGAGAATCCTCCACTAGCACTCCCAGATCCCTTTGTACTTTGGCTTTATGAATTTTCTCACTGTTTAGAAAGTATTCCATGCTTGTATTCTTTTTTCCAAAGTGCAAGACCTCGCATTTGCTCACATTGAATTTCATCAGCCATTTCCTGGACCACTCTCCCAAACTGTCTAGATCCTTCTGCAGCCTCCCCACTTCCTCAGTGCTACCTGCCTGTCCACCTATCTTCGTATCATGGCAAACTTCGCTAGAATGCCCCCAGTCCCTTCATCCTGATCATTAATATATAACATGAACAGCTGCGGCCCCAAAACTAAACCCTGTGGGACACCACTTGTCACCGGCTGCCATTCCGAAAAAGAACCTCTTATCCCAACTCTCTTCCTTCTGTCAGACAGCCAATCCTCAATCCATGCCAGTAACTCACCTCGAACACCATGGGCCCTCACCTTACTCAGCAGCCTCCCGTGTGGCACCTTATCTAAGGCCTTTTGGAAGTCTAGATAGACCACATCCACTGGGTTTCCCTGGTCTAACCTACTTGTCACCTCTTCAAATAATTCTAACAGGTTTGTCAGGCACAACCTCCCCTTACTTAAAATAGAAAGATCCATCAAGTAAGTGTGGACCCGCAGGAGATGGGCGGGTCCTCAATGAATATTTCTCCCCTGTGTTTACCTTGCAGGAAGACATGAGGATTTGGGAATATAGGGAAGTTAGTGGTGATATCTTAGGGACAGTCCATATCACAGTTGGATGTATTAGAACGTATGAAGATGGATAAATCTCCTGGTTCTGACACGATATTTCCAAGAATTTTGCAAGAGGCTAGAGAAGAAAATATGGAGGCCCTGGCTGACGTTTTTGCATCATCATTAGCCATGGGTGAGGTTCTGGAAGACTGGAGGGTAGCGAATGTTGTGCCCTTATTCAAGAAGGGCTGGAAAGAAAAATCTGGGAACTACAGAACAGTAAGCCTAACATCAGTGTTAGATAAGTTACTTGAGAAGATTCTGAGGGATTAGATATACATTTGGAAAGACAGGGTTTGATTAGAGTAGTCAGCATGGCTTTGTGCATGGGAGGTCATGCCTCACAAATTTTTTACAGTTCTTCAATGAAGTGACCAGGAAGGTTGACAAGGGCAGGGCAGTAGACATAGTCTACATGAATTTCAGTAAGGCTTTTGATAAGATTCTAAATGGTCAGCTGCTCTGGAAGATTAGATTGCATGGAATCTGGGGAGAGCTGGCAAATTGGATACACAATTGGCTAGATGGTAGGAAGCAGAGGATAGTACTGGAAGGATGCTTGTCGGACTGGAGGTCTGTGACTAGTCGAGTGCCTCAGGGTCAGTGCTGGGCCCATTGCTGCTTGTTATCTATATCACTGATTTGGATGACAATGTAAAAGGCATGTAAGTTTGCAGCTGACACTGAAATAGGCGGTATCGTGGACAGTGAGAAAGGTTATCAGAAACTGCAGCAGGTTCTTGATCAGCTGTGGAAGTGGGCCGAGAAATGGAAAATGGAGTTTAATATAGAAAAGTGTGAGGTCTTGCATTTTGGAATTTCAAATGAAGGTAGGACTGTCATGGTGTATGGCAGGACCTCAAGGAGTGTAGTGGAACATAGGGACTTGGAGTTCAGGTGTACGGTTTTCTGAAAGTGGAGTCACCAGTAGAAAGGGCAGTGAAGAAGGCTTTTGACACACTGGCTTTCAACAGTCAGGGCACCAAGTATAGAAGTTGGGAAGTTATGTTGCAGTTGTACAGAATGTTGGTGAGGCCACACTTGGAGTATTGTATCAGTTTAAGGTTGGAGTGGGAAGAATAAATGGGAATCTGAAGGACAGAGGGTGGTACACATATGGAATGATCTACCAGTGGAGGTGGTTGAGGGGGGTACATTACCAACATTTAAAAGGCATTTGGACAAATACATGGATAGGAAAGTATTGGAAGGATATAGGTCAATGCAGAGAGAAGTGGTTAGCGTAATTGACATTTTGGGCCAAAGTTTGGGCAAAAGGGCATGTCTCCATGCTGTTGGACTCTTTGACTCTATAATTCTATAAGCAGATGTCTTCAATAAACAAAAATACCGACATCCCTAGCACCAATGCCACCTTAAAAATCCTGTTTTGTACCTCGACAGACACTCAGTCCGGAGATGCCCAACACATATTTGCCCCTGACATGGCAGATGGAAAAACCGGCACCCACTTTGTGCTCCTGCTGACAGGGCAGTGCACAGTTACCCCAAGACCAAGGGTGGAGGGCATGAAACCAGGGCATGCCAGCCTGTGTTTCAAGTAGTCTCAGCCATCTGGAGGAATGCCCAACACTGTAGGAAGACAATCAATGTCCTTCTTCACTCCAATACTCTAAGTGCCACCATCTTCCCCTTCTATCTACCTTCACACTCAGTACAACCAAACCTACCCTGTTGTACTGTACCCACCTCCCATCAAGGCTCATACATAACTGTTCAACCAAATTCACCTCCTGTAATACCAGACTCACTCTCTCACTCTCGGAAGAAAGAAGCCCACAATAGGACAGAAAGAGTTTATACAGGTGGCAAACTGCCTGACATTCAGCTCCTCACTCCTTATGAGGAGGGGATCCTGTCTGTACTGCTCTGAGCATGCCCTGGACTGGTACAGGAGGCTGCCCAACACTTACCATTCCAGGACTCATTAACTCTTTTGTCTTGACTGACACCTGCTGATAACAATGACAAACCTCTTGACTTGGTGCTGCATTAAACAGCATAGCAATATGGCAGTAAGATGAGCCTGAAATCTCTGGCTGATGTGAGCATCCAGACAGGCTCAAAGTGAGTCAGTGTTGCAGCAGTGAGTGAAGAGCCCGGAGATGTAGCCTGGTCCAGTCTATGAGCTGGCTGTGTCCCTCAACACACAGCGTCCTTTATGCAGCATTACAGTGCGGATTACCTGAGCAATCGGAGGTGCAGAAGTCATAGAATCAGAGAGGTCACCAGAGCAGAAAGAGGCCTTTCGGCCCATCAATTTTGCACCAATCAAGTACAATCACCTAACTACTCTAATCCCATTTTCCAGCACTTAGCCCATAGGCCTGTATGCCTTGGTATTGCAAGTGCATATCGAAATACTTCTTAAATGTTATGAGGGTTTCTGCCTTTGCCATGGTTACAGGCAAAGTTCCAGATTGCCACCACCTGCTGGGTAAAAAGGTCTTTTCTCACAGCTCCTCCAAATCCATGCCCTTTGGTCATTGATCCTTCCATCTTGGCAAAAGGTTTCTTCCTGCTCCTCAGAATTGTATACAGCTCAATCATATCACCCTTCAATCTCCTCTACAGTAACAAAAAAAACCCCAGTCTGTCCAATTTCTCTTCATAGCTAAAACTCTCCAGCCCAGGCAACATCCAGGTAGATCTCCTCTGCACTCTCTCAAATGCTATCACATCCCTCCTATAATGTGGATTCCAAAACTGCACACAATGCTTTAGCTGAAATTAACCAACATTTTATAGTTTTTCAGCATAACCTCCCTGCTCTTAAGCTCTATGCCTTGACTAATAATGGCAAGACACTGAAATGGAAAGCATTTGTCTCTAATTTAGAGTAAAAAACATCCCATTTGACTGTATCACTGAGGCATTGCTTGACATAAAAGGATTGACATACTTTGATATAATTGTGTTTGATTGTACCTTATGTCCTCCAGCCAGAGGGTAACTGTGTGACTCTCCTGTAGGTTGAGTGTGAGCAGAAGCTGAGTGTGGCTATGCCAGCTCTCAACGATGCTATCACAGCTCTCGACACACTGAAGGCCAGTGATATCACTCTACTGAAGACCATGCAGAACCCTCCAGCAGGGGTGCGGCTCACACTCACTGCCATTTGTATCTTGAAGGTATCCCAGAAAGTAAAAAGTCTAATGTTCACTGAAAAAAGTGCGTATGGCATTTTCACAAATTGAACGCTCCCATAATACACCTGGCATGGTATCTGTGTTCATGTTGAGGAACATATGAACCGATCATGTTACAGAATAGTTATACTGACAACTTTACATCATGCTAAGTTCCACAAGTGAATTCCAGAGGTGAAGTAAGTGTGATATCCTTGACATTAAGGCCACATTTGACGAGGTGTGGCATCAAAGAGCCCTAGCAAAACTGGAATTAGGGGGCAAATTCTACACTGGTTGGAGTCATAGTTGGCACAAAGGAAGACTATGGTTGTGGATGTTGGATGTCAATCATCTCAGCTCCATGACATCTTTGCAGGAGTTCCTCAGGATAGTGTCTAATCATCTTCAGCTGCTTCATCAATGACCTTCCCTCCATCATATGGTTAGGAGTAGGGATGTTTGCCAATGCTGGCAAAATGTTCAGCACCATTTGCGACTCCTCAGATACTGAAGCAGTCCAAATGCAACAAAAGCGGGTCAATGCTCAGACTTGGATTGAAAAGTGCCAAGTGGCATTGCCTGACCCTTGTGTGGCATTAATGTTAACTTCACATTCAATGGCATTACTGACTCCCCACTATCAATGGTGATTACCATTGACCAAAAATTGAACTGCACTTGTTATATAAATAAAGGAGTTGCAAGAGTAGATAAGAAGCTAGGAATCCCGACTCCCCAAAATTGTCCACCATCTACAAGGAACAAGCTAGGAGTGTGATGGTATACTCCCCACTTGTATATTTGACTGCAATTTCAATAACACTCAAGTAGCTTGACACCGTCCATGACAAAGCAGTCCAGTTTACTGGCACCACATCCAAAAGCATCCATTCCCTCCACCACTGAGACTTAGTAGCACCAGTGTGTACTATCTACTAGATACACTTCAGTGACACACCAAGCCTCCTTTCACAGCACCTTTGATTGACCAGCATTCTGCCAAAGGTGCAGTTTTTATATACATTGCTTCTTGTCCTTATCCTAAGACACAATCTCCTGAACACTGAGGGCTGAACCTCTCTCGCTGGCCTCTGCAAAACTGGACCAGCACACTTTTGTGGTCTGCAAGCCACATGCCCAACTCATGAATGGCCGCACACACCACTTTCGCCTTTTCACACCGGGTCGGGTTCACAATGCAGATTGTGAGCAGTACAGTCCTCAGGTGCGATATAATATTGATGGAAAATAATTTTACTAACCTTGGGGGAAAAGTAAATCTCGGCATCTAATGAAAGCCTCCATTTATTAATTCTAAGAAAAAGTGAATTCAGCCATCTGTAAAATACTTTGCATTATGTGTTTATGTCAGCAAACTAGTAATCACATCAAAGGGATAAGCTGTTACTTCAACTTCTTGAAGGCTGTCTTTCAATGTCAAATGAATATAACAGCTATTGTTATGAAGTCCATTAGCCCTGAAAACTCAGCCAAACATTGATAATGACTACAGCTGTCGAAATAATCAACAGAAAAGAAGTGTTCATTTCAGGAAAACGTTTCTGGCAATCAATGTAAGGAAGCAGCAGAAGGTATTTTCAGATTGTCAGATATTCTCATGTGTTAAAACCATATTTATATCTATCCCAGCTGTTTAAGTAACAACAGATAAAAATGGCAACAAAGACTGACATTTTGATACATTATCACTGCAATTTGTCTTTTCCTCCATTGGGAAAGTGTGCAATGCATATGAAAAAGTACACAAGGGTGGTCAACGTAAATTCTGGATTAGTGGTGCTGGAAGAGCACAGCAGTTCAGGCAGCATCCGAGGACAGGCAAAATCGACGTTTCGGGCTGTCGATTTTGCCTGTCCTCGGATGCTGCCTGAACTGCTGTGCTCTTCCAGCACCACTAATCCAGAATCTGGTTTCCAGCATCTGCAGTCATTGTTTTTACCTGGTCAACGTAAAGTCCAACTTGCTGAAATAAGACAGGTCCCTTTGAGGAATCACTGCACTAAAGCATTACAATACAACACCTAACAATTCAAAGGTGTAAAAACCCTTTATTCAGAACAATCCAGACCCTTCAGCAACTGTTTCATTTTCTTCACAAAATTTTTTTTTAGATTACTTACAGTGTGGAAACAGGCCCTTCGGCCCAAGTCCACACCGACCCTCCGAAGAGCATCCCACCCAGACACATTCCCCTACATTTACCCCTTCACCTAACACTGTGGATAATTTAGCATGGCCAATTCACCTAACCTGCACATCTTTGAACTGTGGGAGGAAACCCGCGCAGACAATGTGCAAACTCCACACAGACAGTTGCCCGAGGCAGGAACTGAACCCAGGTTTCTGGTGCTGTGAGGTAGCAGTGCTAACCACTGTGCCACCGTGCTGCCCAAATTTAGGGCTCTTTTAATGGGCTTCCAAAACTCTACCAGATAAAATGGTGCAAATCAATTTAATAAATGTAGAACAGCAGAAACAAATCTGTTTCTAAGTAGCAGTAAATAACCTAATATCCAACTTCTATCTTTCTTGAGGGAATTAAACCTGAGAAAAAAGTGGATGCAAATGGGAAAAGTATGGATGATTACTGGCCCTCTGCAAAGAAGATGCTGAGTGATATGAAATTCCTGGAATCACTGAAGGTAAAGTCTGCTACAAATTCAACTTAGCAGGAGTTACAGAGGTTGTGCACAACTTTGAGAGAGCATAGGTTGGTACAGTGGATGAAGCTTAATGTGAGGAATTCTGAGTTAATACTGAGTTGATGGGAAGAACATGGAGAGACAATTTAAGTAAAGGTTCAAACTCTAAAGGGAGTGCAAGAGTGGAGAGGCCGAGCTGCACAGTGCTTTGAAATTCACAGAATGAGTTAAGAAACCAGTTAATTAAAGCATACGGCATTTTTTGACTTCATTAAAGGGCACAGAGTACACGAGCAATGAACAACCTAGTCCACTCCTCCATCACATCTAACACCTCTCCAATCACAAACGGCACCTTCCCATCACATCTAACACCTCTCCAATCACAAACGGCACCTTCCCATCACATCTAACACCTCTCCAATCACACACGGCACCTTCCCATCACATCTAACACCTCTCCAATCACAAACGGCACCTTCCCATCACACCTAACACCTCTCCCATCACACACAGCACCTTCCTATCACACCTAACACCTCTCCCATCACACAAGGCACCTTCCCATCACATCTTACACCTCTCCCATCACACACAGCACCTTCCTATCACATCTTACACCTCTCCCATCACACACTGCACCTTCCCATCACACCTAACACCTCTCCCATCACACACTGCACCTTCCCATCACATCTAACACCTCTCCCATCACACACTGCATTTTCCCATCACACCTAACACCTCTCCCATCACAAACTGCACCTTCCCATCACATCTAACACCTCTCCCATCACACACTGCACCTTCCCATGCAATCACAGAAGGGGCAACACCTGCCCATTTACCTCTTCCATGCTCACCATCCAAGGCCCCAAACACTCATTTCAGATTAAGCAGCGTTTCACTTGTACCTCTTTCAATTTGGTCTAATGCATTCGTTGCTCCCAATGTGGTCTCCTCTATAACGGAGAGACAAAACGCCGACTGGGAGATCGCTTTGCTGAGCACCTTCGGTCTGTATGCAATCAGGTCCTGGACCTTCCCGTGGCTTGCCACTTCAACACAATCCTGCTCCCATACCTACATGTCTGTCCTGGGCCTGCTGCAATGTTCCAGTGAAGCTCAACGCAAACTGGAGGAACAGCATCTCATCTTCCGACCAGGCACGTTACAGCCTGCCGGCCTCAACATTGAATTCAACAACTTCAGATTAATTTCCCATCTCGACTCCTCTGTTTTCATTCTGCTCCATAATTTTATTTCATTTATTTTATTCTTTTTTTCACTATTCTGTACCTTTTATTTCTTGATTGTCTTTCTCTCACTCCCCACTCTCTCATCACTTTTTTCCTCTCCTCTTCCCCCTTTGCTACCCTTCTCCCCTGTTTTCCATTTTGTCTCTGCTTCACCCATCCCCCCCCCCCCCCCCCCCCGATCCCCCACATATTTTGTCACATAGCACTGGCTTCAGCCTTGGTCATTCACAGCCCCTAATCTCCCTATAATCTCTCTATGCACTGTCATTATCACCTCGTTATTGCTACCCTTGCTTCTTGACTCACCTTCTCTCAGCCTCGTATAAATAAATACCTCCCTACATCTCCCTTTTTTTAGCTTTGACAAAGGGTCAGTTAGACTCGAAACGTCAGCTCTTTTCTCTCCTTACAGATGCTGCCAGACCTGCTGAGATTTTCCCGCATTTTCTCTTTTGGTTACAAGAGCAATGACATTATGTTGAACTTGTAAATGGCACTAGTTTGTCCTCAGCTGGAGTACTGCATCCAGTTTTGGACATTGCACTTTAGGGGGAAGGTGAATTCATTGGAGAAATATTACCAAGAATGGTTTCAGGGATGTGGAACTTCAAAGATGAAGATAGATTAAAGAAGTTGGGACTGTTTTCCTTGAAGAAAAGAAACAGTTTCAATTGCAGAATGTTAACCTTAAAAGGAAGAATGTGTAGGGGGAAGGTGGGGAAAAGGCAGAAGAATGTCACCAATTGCACTGTTCATTTGGAGTGTTTGAGCACAAAGGATGGACTGTGATTCTCTGAGGATAACAGTTGGAAGTCCTTCTGAAGGTTACACCATAGGTGCTAACTCTAAGAACAATCACAAGCAGCATCCCTCATAACACTGGGCTCTTCAATTATCTGCTACGCCATCACATAGCATCACAGTGAGAGAAACATAGCGTCGAGTCAGGGTTTGGAGTGTGCAATGAAATATGAAGGCTCTCTCCCAGGAGAATCATCACAGACTGACGATCCTCACCACTGTGTTGAGAGTATTTCTTTTCTTCATTGCCTTGTGCCATTGTGTTGCTGTTAACAACCCCAAGAAACTTGAATAGCATAGGAGCTGTGATAATGTAGAGACTCAAGGTAAATGGATTACTTAGAAAGGTGAGGGATAACTTCGATGAACCACAATTCAAGTCAAATTTCATCAGTACGACAGTGAACTATACTGCATGAAGTGTGTTTGAAATGAAGAAATATATTTTGTGAATAAATATTTGACTTGATAAACTTAAAAAAGAGCTCTTTTATAGGGATTAGCTTCCATGCAGGAGGGCAGGCTGCATTCAATAATCTTCCCATTTGTTAATAACTATTCCCTGAGGTTCAATTAATGATTCTTTGAAGCCGAACATGTTCAGGGAGGTGGTGAAGATATGTTTGGGTGTGGGTCCTACCTGAGAGTACATTCTCTCTGTTCATTTCATCAGGGAATGTCCTATCAATCTGAGTCTCATTCAGTTTCTACACTGAACAGACTCTGCACAAAGTTTTTGCTTCCACTGCCAGTTCTGCTTCTGTCAGTCAACATTGTGATGTCCTCTCCACAGGATTTCGATAAAGACAATATCCCTGTGAAAGTGATAGCCCACATTCGAAGAGACTTTATCAGCAATCCTGAATTTCAACCATGTGTCATCAGGAATGTTTCCTCAGCCTGTGAGGGCCTCTGCAGCTGGGTCCGAGCCATTGAAGTCTATGATAAAGTCGCAAAGGTAAACTTTATACAAGGTTAAAGCCAGTTCATTTCATGTTGTGTTCCAGCAATCGGTAAGGTGACAGAAGGTGTAACATTTGCAGGTTGTCTACCATCACTGTGTGTAAAAGTGCACATAATTTACCCATTCTGCCATCACACATACTGCTGCACTGGTACATCTGTACCCATATTGGACACAGCTCACACCGAAGACAATCTTACAGTCCCAAATATATTTTAAAACAATAAAGTGTCCATGCACCTTGTCATCAATCACACCATTCATTGTGATATTTTCCCAGAAAACCATTGCTGGCACATTGTGGTATTTGCCACGTTTACCAGTCTGTGGAGCTGGATAAGGGAGTTCACTGCCCCAATTCTCTTTTATCTTTGCTTTGTCAGAGGGCTATCTAGTGATTAATAGAATCACTGTAGTAGAGCCTCGACAGAAAAGGCGCTGTTCTTGGTTAACCAGAAGGTAAATTGGATGATAGCGATAAGTACAATTACATTTAGTCAGGCAGAATTGCTAGGACCTTATGGAGCTAGTACAGACCCATCTGTTTTGTCCGAAAGCAAGAGTAGAACCAAGATCTCCACTCAAAATGTGTGTGATATTAGTACAATGGAAGGAATCAATACAACGTGAACATTAACCCCTTCAGAACCTTATTCAACACTCACAGGCAGAATGGTCAGCAGCAGTTCCACAATAGTTATGATGATGGTTCCCATCTCAGTAGAAAAATGGAGACAGCACGTAGAGGTGTCACCTGTCTTGAAATCACCCTGAACTTGGCTTTATTCACTCTGCTGAGTTGTCCCAAGCTAAGAGAATTCTATATCACTGCATTGTGGCCGTGCCCGTGGCTCCCTCATTGCTAGAATGACACACATAGTCACATAACAGCAACTGTGCCAGTTCTAGACGAGGAGAAAGTGAGGACTACAGATTCTGGAGATTCCTGATTGTCTGAAACATTGACTCTCCTGCTCCTTGGATGTTGCCTGACCTGCTGTGCTTTTTCAGTGCCACACTTTACAACTCAGTTCTAGACCAGGCCTGGCATCTATGATAAGAGTGGGTGTCTGCTGGTAGGGTTTCTGGAAGTAGAGATGTTAGATATGGAAAAGGCATATTAGGTGATGGGGGAGAGGGTGTTTAGGAGAAGGGATATGACACACCTCCCCAGAGGCCAATATCCCGTAACTATGGCTCCCTTTATTAATACATAAACAGTTCTTGACTTAAGTACTGCCTCATTCAGAATCACATAGCAGAGCGTCAGTATCTTTGACACTCACCTTTTTTATATGTCAGCCATGGCTCCCTGATTGGAGGAGAAAGTGAGGTCTTCAGATGCTGGAGATCAGAGCTGAAAATGTGTTGCTGGAACAGCGCAGCAGGTCAGGCAGCATCCAGGGAACCCCTGAAGAAGGGCTTATGCCCGAAACGTCGATTCTCCTGTTCCCTGGATGCTGCCTGACCGGCTGCGCTGTTCCAGCAACACATTTTCAGCTCCCTGATTGGACCAGATTAACAGCCCCAACCAGTGAACTCTTATTCTATGAGGTCTAGCTGGCTGACCTCATTCCAACCAATACAGAATGTTTGGCTGTGGGAGAAGGGGTCTTGGGTAATGGGAAGGTGGGGCTTGGAAGGAGGGATTCTAGGTGAATGGAAAAGGAGTGTTGGGAGAAGGGGTGTTAGGTGTTGAGAGTGGGATTGGGATAATTGGAGAGAGTGTCCTTTTAAGTGATGGTGGTCAGGATGATGAGTGTGTGGGAAATGGGTGTTGATTATGAGAAGATATTGATGAGAGTGTTGGGAAATGGTGTTGAATGATGGTGGTGGTAGGAGAAAGTGAGGACTGCAGATGCTGGAGTGTGGTGCTGGAAAAGCATCTGAGGAGCAGGAGAATCAACATTTCAGGCATAACCCTTTCATCAGGAATGGTGGCGGTGGTAGGGATGTTGGATATTGGGAGGTGGATGTTAGATAATGATGGTGGTAAGATTGGGGATGTTAGGAGGTGGGTGTTGGGTAATGGTGGTAATAGGGGTGAGGGTGTTGGGAGGTGAGTGTTGGGTAATGATGGTGACAGAGTGGGGTGTTGGGAGGTGGGTGTTGGGTAATGATGGTGATGGGGTGGGGGTGTTGGGAGGTGAGTGTTGGGTAATGATCGTGATAGGGGTGGGGGTGTTGGGAGGTGGGTGTTGGGTAATGATGGTGACAGAGGTGGGGGTGTTGGGAGGTGGTTGTTAGTTAATGCTGGTGATAGGGGTGGGGGTGTTGGGAGGTGCGCGTTGGGTAATGATGGTGACAGAGGTGGGGGTGTTGGGAGGTGGTTGTTAGTTAATGCTGGTGATAGGGGTGGGGGTGTTGGGAGGTGGGTGTTGGGTAATGATGGTGATGGGGTGGGGTGTGTTGGGAGGTGAGTGTTGGGTAATGATGGTGACAGGTTGGGATGTTGGGAGGTGAGTGTTGGGTAATGGTAGTGATAGGGGTGGGGGTGTTGGGAGATGGGTGTTGGGTAATGATGGTGATAGGGGTGGGGGTGTTGGGAGGTGAGTGTTGGGTAATGATGGTGATAGGGGTGAGGTTGTTGGGAGGCGGGTGTTGGGTAATGATGGTGACAGAGGTGGGGGTGTTGGGAGGTGGGTGTTGGGTAATGATGGTGACAGAGGTGGGGGTGTTGGGAGGTGAGTGTTGGGTAATGATTGTGACAGAGATGGGGGTGTTGGGAGGTGGGTGTTGGGTAATGATGGTGATAGGGGTGGGGGTGTTGGGAGGTGAGTGTTGGGTAATGATGGTGACAGAGGTGGGGGTGTTGGGAGGTGGGTGTTGGGTCATGATGGTGACAGAGGTGGGGGTGTTGGGAGGTGAGTGTTGGGTAATGATGGTGATAGGGGTGGGGGTGTTGGGAGGTGAGTGTTGGATAATGATGGTGATAGGGGTGGGGGTGTTGGGAGGTGAGTGTTGGCTAATGATGGTGATAGGGGTGGGGGTGTTGGGAGATGGGTGTTGGGTAATGGTGGTGATAGGGGTGGGGGTGTGTTGGGAAGTGGATGTTGGGTGAAAGTGATAGGGTTGGGGTGTTAGGAGGTGGGTATTGGGTAATGGTGGTGATAGGGGTGGGTGTATTGGGAAGTGGACGTGGGTGATAGTGATAGGGTTGGGGATGTTGGGAGGTGGGTATTGGGTAATGGTGGTGATAGGGGTGGGGGTGTTGGGAGAAGGATTATTGGAATTATGATAATGGGATTGGTTGGTGAGAAAGAGAGTGTTGGTTGAGGGGATGTAGGGTGTTGGGAGGTCAGTGTTGAAGATTGGGTAATAATGGTCATGTGGATGAGGGTGTTGGGAATGATAGTGGGATTCTTTTGGTGGGAGAGAGGGTCTTGGTGTGATGGTAGTGGAATGGAGGTGTTGGGAGGGTGTGTTGGGACATGGTTATTAGGTGGGGAATTTGGGTGTTGGTCTGGGGGCATCTGCAGTCTGATATGGGTACTTTTGCCTCTTTCAGATTGTTGCCCCTAAGCGGAGGAAGCTGGAGGAAGCAGAGGCAGAGCTGAAAATCCAAATGGAGAAATTGAATAAAAAGAGGTCGGAGCTGACTGAGATTAAAAGTAAACTAGAACTACTTCAGAACCAACTCTCGCAAAAACTTGCTGAAAAGAAGCAACTGGAAGAGAGCATCAAACTGACGGAGTATGTCTCCTAAACATCACTCAGCATACTGCTTTATAGCACTGTGTGTGTGTGTGTCTGTGTGTGTGTGTGTGTGTGAGGGTCTATGTATGTGTGTGTCTGTGTGAGAGCATCTGTGTGAGTGTGTGTGGGTCTATGTGTGTGTGTCTGTGTGAGAGTGTCTGTGTGTGTATCTATGGGTGTGCGTGTGTGTGTTTGTGTGAGAGTGTCTGTGTGTGTGTCTGTGTGAGTGTGAGGATCTATGTGTATGTATCTATGTGTGTGTGTCTGTGTGACAGCATCTGTGTGTCTGTGTGTGTGTGTGTGTGTGTGTGTGTGTCTGTGTGTGTGTGTGTCTGTGTGTGTGTGCATGATCTCAAAAGGCTTGATCAACTTCTCTTTGTTTATTTTATTTAGTTACCAATCACCAGATTGGATTGCGCTCTGTCACAATTATCCTGACATTTGGAAACACGAAATATTGTAAACTCAGTAAATGGCCTTTTGTTTATATGCAGATGGTCTTAGTTGTTACTGAGAGGAAGGCACTCCCTCTACATCAGAAGGTCACGTGGACCAAGACTCTCAGCTAACACCTCACTGTGAGGGTGAGGGAGTGCCACATTGTCAAAAGATGCCATTCTGGATATGAACATTTAACCATTGCTCCCATAATACTGACACTGTGTTCTTTGTGAGAAATTGCTGTGTACAAATTGGATGTTGCATTTCCTACGTTGCATTTCCTACATTGCATTGTTGACTGTAAAGCAGTTTGGGACATCCTGTGTTTTTGAATGGTGCTGTATAAATGCATATTCAGTTGTCCATAATCACATGGTGTCTGGAAAGTGAATCGTTTGATAGTGATTGAGAATTATAAGCTGGAGCTCTGGTGTCCTTGCACTGGAACTGCTGGAAATGGGTCTCGAACACACTACACTCTGCCTCTTTGTCAAAGCCAGAGATTTGTTCTGTCTTTACACTGTGGTCTCAGTCCCAAAATCTGGAATCCCGACCTGTCCGCCCATCCACTGTCACAATGACTCAATGGATGGAAACTCATATCCAACTAGTTCAGGAAAGGATGGAAGAATCCAAATCTGTGCTGTGGGGTGATGGCTAGGTGAGGGTGAGAGGGAGCAGTGCTGTCAGAATGGGCTGTGGTTCAGTGTCTCACAATTGCCTCTGGGTTATCTTGTGGGTTTGCAGCATGCATGTTGTCCTCTGTCCCTGCTCATGAGCTCCAGTCTGATTTCAGGCTGAAACTGGAACGAGCTGAGAAGCTAATCAATGGCCTTGGAGGAGAGAGAGAACGATGGACAAGTATTTCAGAGCACCTGGAGGCAACATACCAGAACATTATCGGCGATGTTTTATTAAGTGCCAGCGTGGTGGCATACCTTGGTCCCTTCACACCTGAATTCCGACAGGTAAGGCAAGCTGGCAAAGCTTTTTAATCTCAACAGCAATGCTAAGTGTAATTCCATGTGTGAGCAGGAATAGGGTGAGGGATGACATTGGGCTGTTCACAATTCCATTTGGGAAAGAACTTCCTGCTTACCGCACACAGATTCAACCCAATCATTACAGAACCAAAACTAAAGCAGCTTACAGGACCACTCGGATGTTTCAGCCCCTCATACCTATACCAGGCTGATCAAAGTGTACATTGTTGTACTGTGTACACCAAGCAGTCTGCCACTTGGTCCTACTGTGCCCTGGAGACAAGCAGGAGGCAATTATCACTCTGCCCCTCTATCTCAGAGTGATTGAGAACAGCCCCAGTGAGGATCAGCTGTTGATTCTATACCATGAACACAATGTAAATGTTCTCAGTCTTCAACCTTCACTGCTCACTTTGCTGCTTTTGGTTGGATTTACTGACCCAGTGTGCACATTGGGAAGGCAGGATGACAGGGTAACGTTTCCACCAGTTGCACCCAAGTAACAAGGACCCACCAGCTTAGCCACCTTGAGACTCTTAACCCCTGAACTGGAATGAAGATTTCAGTCTTCCCAATTGGAGGAAACTATGGCTCATCCCAATCAGAGAAAAGCACTTTGACAGTGTGGATACAGCAGAGAGGAAGAGCGTTTGTGGAGCCATTAGTGAATAAGTGCAACCTTGGGCCAGTTTATGGGGATGACATGAACTTCAACCTGTTTCCTACCTTGTAGTCTAAGTTGTGAGGCAGCAGCTGTTCCCTCTGGTTCTGAAAGGGTTAATGTTGGGGACTGCTTTAAGATCCACCCAATCTGATGATGATACTTGGATGGGGATAAGGCAGATGATTTTATTGTTGTGTGGAATGCAGATCCAGATCCACAGATTTCCCCATTGTTTTAGTGACAATGACAAACAAATTAATGCAATTTAGCCTTAATTGCTTCAGCTACAACTTTACAATAATCTATATCTTGGATGTAGGTTTGCTTGCTAAGCTGGAAGGTTCATTTTTCATACATTTTGTCACTATAATAGGTAACATCTTCAACGAGCATCTGGATGAAGCACTGGTGGTTAGCCAGCTTTCTATTTATATGTTTGAGTTTCCTTAGGTTGGTGATGTCATTTCCTCTAGTGATGTCATTTCCTGTTCTTTTTCTCAGGTGGTGGTAAATGGGCTCCAAGTCCATGTGTTTGATGATAGAATTTGGGTTGGAATGCTATGCTTCTGGGAATTCTCGTGCGTGTTTCTGTTTGGTTTGTTCTAGGATGGATGTGTTCTCCCAGTCAAAGTGGTGTCCTTCCTCAGCCGTATTTAAGGATGGAGTGGGTCATGTCTTTTTGTGGCTAGTTGATGTTCATGTATCCTAGTGGCTTAGTCTTGCTTGGTGTCTATATAGAGTCTTTGAAGTTCATTAGTTTCTGTTTTTAGTGTGTTGGTGAGTTTGTGGGCTACCATGATGCCAAGGGGTCTGGAGCAGTCATTTCAGAAATGTCTTTGAAGTAGGAGAGAGTGGCTAGGGTTTCTGGATGGGTTTTATCTGCTTGTTTGGGTTTGTTGCTGAGAAATTGGCAAACTGTGTTCATTGAGTACCCATTCTTTTTGAATACACGGTATAGGTGATTTTCCTCCGCTCTGCGTAGTTCCTCTGTACTGCATTGTGTGGTGGCTCATTGAAATAATGTTCTAACACAGCTTTGTTTGTGGGTGTTGGGATGATTGCTTCTATAGTTCAGTATTTGGTCCGTATGTGTTGTTTTCCTGTAGACGCTGGTTATAGAACATAGAACAATATAGCACAGAACAGGCCCTTCGGCCCACGATGTTGTGCCGAACATTTGTCCTAGCTTAAGCACCTATCCATGTAACTATCCAATTGCCGCTTAAAGGTCACCAATGATTCTGACTCTGCCACTCCCACAGGCAGCGCATTCCATGCCCCCACGACTCTCTGGGTAAAGATTTGAAGTTCCCCATTAGCTGTTCACTCTACTGTAACATCCTAGGAATGGCAGTTTGTTGTTGTTTTTCTCCTCTATCCTTCACCATAGGAAATGGCATCACCGACCCAAGGAAAGCCAAACATAGAAAGTGGGCTACACCACCAGTGCTTCATTCGGAGGCTCACTGAAGATATTACCTCGTATGGTAATGAAATGTCTGAAAATGAACCTTGCATCTCAGCAAGCAAATCTACATCCAGAACCTCAACCTGTGCTACAAATCTTCTCAAAACTCACTAATCTACACCTTGTTAAGATAAGAACCTCTTCTTGTCAAGACTCACTTGTCATTGTTCCTCTATCATCGTAAACGAGATAGACCTTTAGACCCAGTGACAGTATCATTTTACCCCCATCCAGAAACATCCACTCCCTACCTCCCATACTCAGCAGCAGTATAAACTACAAGATGCACAGCAGAAATTCACCAAGGCTCCTGAGACCACACCTTCCAAACCCACGACCACTTCCATCTAAAAGGACAAAGGCAGCAAATACACAGAAACACCACCTCACCAACGTTCCTCTCCATTCACCATATAGTGCATATGTATGCACATGGAGCAGATACTTAATCTGTTTTCAATTCCAGGGACTACATCTTGTACAGATTTCATTTGTTGGGTTGGTATTTCATTTTCTTTGCAGAATGTTTTGGGAGAATGGTTGGATATGTGCAAGCAGAAACAGATCCCAGTCTCCAGTGTCTTCTCCTTATTGAATACATTGGGGGACCCTGTGAACATCATGGAGTGGCAACTACATGGACTTCCACGGGACACGTAAGCATTTTTCTCCCAAAACCTCTGCCTGGAATGTGCAAAGTCTTTGGCACAGTCTCTCAAAACAATTTTCCTATCCCCTCAGATTCTCGGTGGATAATGCCATCATCGTGACTTCAGCTCAGCGCTGGCCACTCATGATTGACCCCCAGGGTCAGGCCAATAAGTGGATCAAAAACATGGAAAAATCCAACAAGCTTCATGTCAGCAAACTGACTGAGTCTGACTGTATTCGCACTCTGGGGAACTGCATTCAGGTAAGGATCCTATATTCTGTTATCTGGTCAAACTTCTTCCAGCTCAACCTTCGCCAGATCTGAGAGTGTATACATTCACGGTCCTGTGGCCTTTGACAGGGATCAGTTGGTGATTGGAGTGTGACAACAGATTTCAGGACTTGCTCTTTTACTCCTTGTCAGCAGAGAAGCAGGGGTCAACGATCATCCTACAGTGGGCGGTGGATAATTTAAAGATTCTTCAGTATCTCTGTCCTGGTTTATCCCCCATAAATTGAAGTTGAATCTTCAAGACCTGTGTCATCAGATTTTTGGATTAACCATAAACCGCTTCAGACCACACTCTAACTAGCATGGGATCCTACCATGTCCCTTCCAACTAACAGGGAGTATCCATTTTTTGCAGTGGGGAGTGGTGAGAGTGAGGACCGGGGGTTGACAGGAAGGTAAATAAATCCTATAAAAGCTTACCTCATGAATAGGCGGAGCGCACACTAAGCAGGAGCAGACACTGGACTGCTGAGTAAGTGAGGTCATATATTTGGGTGGTTGCATTACCTGAAACACTCGGTAGTGTCTCCCACCCATCCTCCTCCTCCAACCAAAACAAAAGTTCTATGCACTGATTTGGTGAGGTTATGGATTTTTAAAATAGTCTCTTTGGGAATTGAGAATAGTGGGAATGGAGGTTAGGGCAGTTGAATGCTCCTCCTGTAGAATGTGGGAGGCAATGGTCACTACTAATGTCCCCACTGACTTCCTCTGCGGGAAGTGCATTAACTCCAGCTCCTCGCAAACCACGTTAGGAATCTGGAGCTGGATGCACTTCAGATCATTCAGGAGGCTGAGGGGGTAATTGAGAGGAGTTACATGGAGGTAGCCTCACCTCAGGCATACAAAAAAGGTAGATGGGTTACAGTCAGGGGACGGAAAGGGAACAGGCAGACCGTGCAGGGGTCCCCTGAGGCCGTTTCCCTCAATAACGAGCAGAACGTTTTGGATACTGTTGAGGGGGACCGGGATAAACTGTGGGATACAGATCTCTGGCACGGAGTCTGTCCCTGTTGCTCAGAAGGGAAGGGGGAAGAGGAGCAGAGCATTAGTCACTGGAGACTCCATAGTTAGGAGGACAGATAGGAAGTTCAGCAGGAACGAGAGAGACTCACAGTTGGTGTGTTGCCTCCCAGGTGCCAGGGTTTGTGATGTCTCGGATCGTGTTTTCGGGATCCTTAAGAGGGTGGGGGAGCAGCCCCGAGTCGTGGCCCACATAGGCACCAATGACATAGGTAGGAAAAGGGATGAAGATGTAAGACAGAAATTCAGGGATCTAGGGTGGAAGCTTAGTGAGGTGAGGAATAGGGAGAGACAGCAGTTCAATACATAGCTACAGGATGGTGTAGGAGGGAGGGATTCAGATACCTGGATAACTGGGGCTCATTCTGGCGTAGGTGGGACCTCTACAAACTGGATAGACTAGACCTGAACCACAGAGATACCAATATCCTGGGAGGGAGGTTTGCTGATTATCTTCGGGAGAGTTTAAACTAATTCAGCAGGGGGATGGGAACTTGAATTGTAGTTCCAGTGTCCAGGAGGTTGAGAGTAGTGAGGTCAGAAATAAGGTTTCTAGGTCACAGGAGTGTACCTGCAGGTGGGAAAGTAGTTTGAAGTGTATCTACTTCAATGCCAGGAGCATCTGGAATAAGGTGGGTGAACTTGCACCATGGGTTAGTACCTGGGACTTTGATGTTGTGGCCATTTCGGAGACATGGATAGAGCAGGGACAGAAATGGTTCTTGCAGGTTCCAGGGGTTTAGATGTTTCAGCAACAGGGAAGGTGATAAAAGAGGGGGAGGCATGGCATTGTTAGTCAAGGACAGTATTACTGTGGCAGAAAGGACATTTGATGAGGACTCCTCTGCTGAGGTAGTATGGGCTGAGGTTAAAAACAAGAAAGGAGAGGTCACCTTATTGAGAATTGTCTATAGCCTCCGAAAAGTTCCAGAGACGTAGAGGAAAGGATTGCAAAGATTAATTTGGATAAGAGCAAAAGTAACAGGGTAGCTGTTATGGAGTCTTTAACTTTCCAAATTATTGACTGGAAATGCTATTGTTCAAGTACCTTACGTGGGTCAGTTTGGTTTCCAGAAGAAGGGCTTATGCCCGAAAAGTCGATTCTCCTGCTCCTTGGATGCTGCCTGGCCTGCTGTGTTTTTCCAGCACGACATTTTTCAACTCTGGGTCAGTTTTTATCCTACGTGTGCAGGAGGGTTTCCTGACACAGTATAAAGATAGGCCAACAAGAGACAAGGCTAAATTGGATTTGGTAGTGGGTAATGAACCAGGCTAGATGTTAGATTTGGAAGTAAGTGAGTACTTCAGTGATAGTGACCATAATTCGGTTAAGTTTACTTTAGCAATGGAAAAGGATAGGTGTATACAGCAGGACGAGTTATAGCTGGGGGAAAGGCAATTATGATGTGATTAGGCAAGATTTAGGAAACATAGGATGGGGAAGGAAACTGCAGGGGATTGGACAATTGAAATGTGGAACTTGTTCAAAGAACAGCTACTATGTGTCCTTGATAAGTATATACCTGTCAGGCAGAGAGGAAGTGATCGAGCAAGGGAATCATGGTTTACTAAAGAAATTGAACTGCTTGTCTAAAGGAAGAAGAAGGCTTATGTTAGGATGAGACGTGAAGGCTCAGTTAGAGCACTTGAGAGTTACAAGTTAGCCAGGAAAGACCTAAACAGAGAGCTGAGAAGAGCCAGGAGGGGACAGGAGAAGTCTTGGGCAGATAGGATCAAGGAAAACCCTAAATCTTTCTATAGCTATATCAGGAATAAAGGAATGACTAGAGTAAGATTAGGGCTAGTCAAGGATAGTAGTGGGAAGTTGTGCGTGGAGTCTGAAGAAATAGAACAGGCAGTAAATGAATATTTTTCATCTGTATTCACACTGGAAAAAGACAGTGTTGTCAAGGAGAATACTGAGATACAGGCTTCTAGACCAGACAGGATTGAGGTTCACAAGGAGGAGGTGTTAGCAATTCTGGAAAGTGTGAAAATAGGCAAGTCCCCTGGGCCAGATGGGATTTACCCTAGGATTCTTTGGGAAGCTAGGGAGGAGATTGCAGAGCCTTTGGCTTTGATCTTTATATTGCTATTGTCTAAAGGAATAATCCCAGGGATAGCAAATGTTATCCTTTTGTTCAAGAAGGGGAGTAGAGACAATCCTGGTAATTATAGACCAGTAAGCCTTACTTCGGTTGTGGGTAAATTGTTGGAAATGATTATAAGAGATAAGATTTATAATCATCGAGAAAGGAATAATTTGATTAGGGACAGTCAATTTGTTTTTGTAGAGGGTAGGGTGTACCTCACAAACCTTATTGAGTTCTTTAAGATGGTGACCAAACAGGTGGATGAGGGTAAAGCAGCTGATGTTGTGTATATGGATTTCAGTAAAGCTTTTGTTAACGTTCCCCATGGTAGGCTCTTACAGAAATTTCAGAGGCATGGGATTGTGGGTGATTTTGTTGTTTGGATCAGACGTTGGCTCGCTGTAAGAAGTCAGAGGATGGTGGTTGATGGGAAATGTTCATCCTGGAGTTCATTTACTAGTGGGGTATCTTAAGGATCTAATTCGGGGCCACTGCTGTTCTTCATTTTTATAAATGATCTGGATGAGGGTGTAAAAGGATGGATTAATAAATTTGAGGATGACACTAAAGTTAGTGGAGTTGTGGACAGTGCGGAAGGATGTTGTAGGTTACAGAGGAACATAGATAAGCTGCAGAGCTAGGCTGAGAAGTGGCAAATGGAGTTTAATGTGGAAAAGTGTGACGTGATTCACTTTGGTCAGAGTAACAGGAATGCAAAGTACTGGGCTAATGGTAAGCTTCTTGGTAGTGTGGATGAGCAGAGAAATCTCTGTGTCCATATGTGTAGATCTCTGAAAGTTGCCACCCAGGTTGATAGGATTGTTCAGAAGGTGCACAGTGTGTTAGCTTTTATTGGGAGAGGGATTGAGTTTCGGAGCCACAAGGCTGCTGTACATAACTCTGGTGTGGCCGCATTTGGACAATTGCGTACAGTTCTGGTCGCAGCATTATAGGAAGGATGTGGAAGCATTGAAAAGAGTGCAGAGGAAATTTACCAGGATGTTGTCTGGTCTGGAGGGAAGGTCTTATGAGGAAAGGCTGAGGGACTTGAGGCTGTTTTCGTTAGAGAGAAGATGATTAAGAGGTGACTTAAAGAGGTGAATTAATAGAGACATACAAGATGATCGGAGGATTAGATAGGGTGGACAGTGAGAGCCTTTTTCCTCTCTTTGGTGATGGCTAGCACAAGAGAACATAGCTTTAAACTGAGGGGTGAGAGATATAGGACAGATGTCAGAGGTAGGTTCTTTACTCAGAGAGTAGCAAGGGCATGGAATGCCCTGCCTGCAACAGCCAACTTTAAGGGCATTTAAATGGTCATTTGATAGGCGTATGGATGAAAATGGAATAGTGTGGGTTAGATCGGCTTTAGATTGGTTTCACAGGTCGGCACAACATCGAGGGCCGAAGGGCCTGTACTCCTCTGTTTTATTCTATGTTCAATCGCATTGACAAACCATGTGACTCCGGATAAAACCTTGAATCATATATATCAGGAACTATTAGCCAAAGGAAAACTGGACTTAGTTTAATGATTTCATGGCTCTGAAGTACTTAATAAATACTTTTCATCAGTATTCACATTGAAAAGGGCAATGTTAGTGAGAATATGGAGATACAGGCTTCACGATTAGATCAGATTGAGAAAGGATGTTTTAGCAATTTCGGAATCTCTGAAAATACATCAGACCCTACGGCTGGATGGAAATTATCCACAGATTTTCTGGGAAGCCAGGGAGGAGATTGTAGAGCCTTTGGCTTTGATCTTTGTCATCATTATTGACAGGAGTAGTGCCAGAGGACTGGAGGATAGCAAATGTTGTTCCCTTGTTCAAGAAGGGGAGTCGGGACAACCCTGGAAATTATAGGCCAGTGAGCCTTACTTCAGTTGTATTTAAGGTGTTGGAAAAGGTTATAAGAGATAGTATTTATAATAATCTGGAAAGGAATAAGTTAATTAGGGATAGTCAACACAGTTTTGTGAAGGGTAGATCGTGCCTCACTAACCTTATTGAGTTCTTCGAGAAGGTGACCAAACAGGTGGATGAAGGTAAGTCGGTTGATATGTACATGGACTTCAGTAAGGCATTTGATAAGGTTCCACACAGTAGGCTATTGCACAAAATAAGGGGTTTTGGGATTGAAGGTGATTTAATGGTTTAATGAGAAAGTGTGAGGTAGTTCACTTCAGAATAAGTGACAGGAATGAAGAATACTGGGCTAATGATAAAATACTTGGCAGTGTAGATGAACAGAGAGATCTCGGTGTACATGTGCATAAATCCCTGAAAGTTACCACTTGGGTTGTTGGAGTTGTTAAGAAGGCATGTGGGGTGTAGGTGTTTGTTGGTAGGGGGATTGAGTTTCAGAGCCACGAGATCATGTTTCAGCTGTACAAGACACTGGTAAGGCCGCACCTGGAGTATTGCGTGCAGTTCTGGTCACTGCGTTATTGGAAGGATGTGAAAGCTATGGAAAGGGTGCAGAGGAGATTTACTAGGATATTGCCTGGTATGGAAGGAAGGCCTTGCAAGGAAAGGCTGAGGGAACCGAGGCTGTTTTTGTTGGAGAGAAGATTGAAAAGTGACTTAATCGAGGTGTATAAGATAATCAGCAGGTTAGATAGGGTGGACAGTGAGAGCCTTTTCCCTTGGATGGTGAAAGCTAGCACGAGGGGACATAGCTTTAAATTGAGGGGTGATAGATTTAGAAATCGGGGGTAGAGGGATAGCTTCTTTACTCGGAGAGCAGTAGGGGCATGGAACGGCCTGCCTACAACTGTAGTAGACTTGCTGACGTTAAAGGCAATTAAATGGACATTGGACATATATATGGATAATAATGGAATGGTGTAGATTAGATGGACATCAGATTAATTTCACAGGTCACTGCAACATTGAGGGCTGAAGGGTCTGTACTGCGCTGTAACGTTCTATGTTTGTTCTATATTTTAAGATTCTTATCCAATTCATTTGTGGGTCAGCTCTTTTCAGAATATTTGAAACATATACAGTATCCACAATGACTGAGATATCATTTGTCAGACACCACCCAAACACACCCAGAGCCAACATCAACACATCCCATTATATTCATTACAAATACATCAGAATGGAAAACCTTAGCACATCTGGACAATATCCAATTTGGGTTCATGTGCAACAATGACAATTTGCACCACATAAGTGACAGACAATAACCATCTCTGACCAAAAAGAAGGGGCTTTACCATTTCCTGTCATTTTCAATGGTATTGCCATTATTCAATCCTTCACTATCAATAACCTGGGGTTACCATTGACCAGAAACTAAACTGGACTAGCCATATAAATACAGTGACTGCAAGGACAGGTCAGAAGCTAGGAACCCTGCAGTAAATAACTCAAACTCCTGACTCCCCAAAGCTTGTCCACCACTTACAAGGTACAACTCAGGAGTATTGGAACACTCCCCATTTACCTGAATGGGTGCAACTTTAACAACACCAAGAAGCTCGATACCACCCAGGACAAAACGACCTGCTCAACTGGCACAACATTCACAAACATCCACTCCCTCCACCAGCTGGAAGGACAAGAGTAACATCTGCATGGGAGCACCACCACCTCCAGGATCCCCTCCAAGTCCGATTTTGAAATATATCACCTTTCCTTCACTGTTTACTGCACAGCCCCAAGACAGCAGTGGTTCAGGAAAGAATTTCATCTCCACCTTCTCCACGCCTGCTATAAATGGACAATAAATGCTGGCCTAGCCAGTGAACCACAAAATCCCATGAAAGAATGAAAGAAAACCTTAACTGAACAAAAATGATATTCTCCAACTGATATCAGGTATAATACTGGGATAGATGAGGCCCATTTGCTCTGCTTTACAGCAGAATATGGCTCTTGGAAACCTATTTTGTAGCCTTTCCATCTTTGAGCTGAAAATGTGTCGCTGGAAAAGTGCAGCAGGTTAGGCAGCATCCAAGGAGCAGGAGAATCGACATTTCGGGCATGAGCCATTCTTCAGGAATGAGGAAAGTGTGCCAAGCAGGCTAAGATAAAAGGTAGGGAGGAGGGACTTGGGCGAGGGGCGTTGGAAATGCAATAGGTGGAAGGAGGTTAAGGTGAGGGTGATAAGTCAGACTGGGGTGGGGGCGGAGAGGTCAGGAAGAAGATTGCAGGTTAGGAAGGTAGTGCTGAGTTCAAATGTTGGGACTGAGACAAGGTGGGGGGAGGGGAAATGAGGAAACTGGAGAAGTCTGAGTTCATCCCTGAGTTCATTCCCATCTTTATAGTCAGTTAATGAATTGTTGCTGAGGAAAATATATGGTCGATAGATGTAATTGAAATTCACACAAAGCAAAGCCAAGGGAGATGGGTCAGGACATGTGAAACTTTGGGACACAGAGTATCCCATTGCATATCACTGCCTAAGCATCTGTCCCACCTTAAGAATGTGAAACTTCCAAGTGAGCATCACACCCAGAATTGACCCCGAAGATGAACCACCATCCACTTACCCATCACTGATTTCACACGTTCCTCAATTAATCTATATGAAAACTTGCATTCATTAAACAGATCAAGGAATAATCATTAGCAATTAGCAAGCTCAACAAAATCAAACATTAAGTTATTTTTTTCCAAACCCAGATGTCGAGAAAGAAAATCAAATTAAATCAGTCAGACAACTTTCAGACTGTTTCACTGTTGTTTTTCTTTTCTCCCTTATGTGGCTACTAAAAATAGCACTCAATTTAATAAGCATGATAGAGTCTCTAATGTTCCATGTCTTAGCACACTGTCTAAATTATTAGTTTCTATCTTCTAGTTTGGAAATCCAGTTTTAATTGAAAATCTTTCGGAAGAACTCGATCCCATTCTGGAGCCATTACTGCTGAAACAAACTTTTAAACAAAGAGGGATGGACTGCATTCGCCTTGGAGAAACAGTTGTACAATACTCAAAAGATTTCAAGCTGTACATGACCACCCGGCTTCGAAACCCCCATTACCTCCCAGAGGTTTCTGTCAAGGTAGACCCATCAATCAGTTCACATCAAAACCGGGACGGCTAAAATTGGTTTGGTGCAAAAATCGAGTTGTTTATTCCCTATGAATGTTTCCAACAAACCTGAGCTGGTGAATCCCTCCAATTAGTCCTGTCAGCTCTTACAGCCAGAGAGATATGGAGCAGACACCACAAGATGATGCCTGTAGACCTGTCACCTGCCCTTTTGTCCTACTATGTAGTTTATAGGATATAAGTATAGGATCAATGCCGTGTCTGTAGGGGTGCCTGCTAATCACTGGGGTTTACTCTCAAATGTATTTGCTGATGTTGTTACTGCAAAGGGCCATCTTTATATACAGGACCATGATGCAACAATGCTACTGGAGCTGGTTCACCTCAGGGATATGGGCAGTGTTTATGGAAAAGTAAATTGAGTTAACATTTGGGTGCAACATGATGCTGCTTCTGAACTGAAGAGAGAGGTAAATGCATGGCACATTTTATAATACGAGAAAAGTAGGGGAAAAACACTTGGATAAGAAGGGAGGTCAGGGAAGGTTAGAGGGTGAGGGATATTAGAGATCACAGGAGTCACAGAACAAAAGGTAACGTGGGATGTTTTAGAGAAAGGACAAACATAGATACAGAGCAGTAATAGCGAGTTTTGAGAAGATTTGTAGCTTAGGTTGAGGTTCTGGATGTAGGTTTGCTCATTCAGCTGGAAGGTTCATTTCTAGACATTTCATCACCATACTAGACCTTCAGTGAGCCTCCAGGTGAAGCACTGCAGATAATTCCTGCTTTCAATTTATATGTTTGGGTTTCTTTGGTTGGTGATGTCATTACCTGTGCTGATGTCATTTCCTGTTCTTTTTCTCAGGGGGAGGTAGATGGGGTCTAACTCGATGCGTTTGTTGATAGAGTTCCAGTTGGAATGCCATGCTTCTAGGAATTCTCGTGCGTGTCTGTCATAAGATGGATATGTTGTCCCAGTTGAAGTGGTGTCCTTCCTTATTTGTATGTGAGGATACTAGTGAGAGATGGTCATGTCGTTTTGTGGCTAGTTGATGTATCCTGGTGGCTAGGTTTCTGCCTGTTTGTCCAAGGTAATGTTTGTTACAGTTGTTGCACAGTATCTTGTAAATGACATTAGTTTTGCTTGTTGTCTGTATAGAGTCTTTCAAGTTCATTAGTTGCTGTTTTAGTGTGTTGGTGAGTTTGTGGGCTACCATGATGCCAAGGGGTCTGGAGTAGTCTGGCAGTCATTTTAGAAATGTCTTTGAAGTAGGGGAGAGTAGCTAGGGTTTCTGGAAGTGTTTTGTCTGCTTGTTTGGGTTTGTTGCTGAGAAATCGGCGGACTGTGTTCATTGGATACCTGTTCATTTTGAATAACGGTATAGGTGATTTTCCTCCGCTCTGCGTAGTTCCTCTGTGCTGCAGTGTGTGGTGGCTCATTGAAATAATGTTCTGGTGCAGCTTCGTTTGTGGGTGTTGGGATGATTGCTTCTGTAGTTCAGTATTTGGTCTGTATGTGTTGTTTTCCTGTAGAGGCTGGTTTGAAGTTCCCTGTTGGATGTTCGCTCTACTGTGACGTCTAGGAATGGCAGTTTGTTGTTTGAATTTTTTCACTAAAGAGGAGGAAAGCAACTCCCTTGTCGGTCCAACCTCACTCCCCAATTGCCCTCTCATCATTCCCCTCTCTCCCCACTCTCCTGCTTTCCCCTAACCCCTCCCCCCCCCCCCCCCCCCACTCTTTCCCCCTTTCCTTTTACCCTAACCCACTTCCCCTTCCTCCACCCTTCCACTTAGCCTCACAAGAAAGTAAAACATATTGTGCAAATGTAATGTTTGTTAAGGAGCTCATATAATATTAGTCCTGTGTTTCAATGTGCAGGTCAGGGGGGTTCGAGTCACATTCCAGGATTTGTGGTTAAAGAAGGTGTGTTCATGACATGACCAAACAAGTTAAGGATTAATTTATACCTGTTTCCAACATGTGCCACAGGGACAGAGAGTGGGAGAGATTTCTGCTCAACCACAGGACTGGGAGCAATTGGAACCTCAGCCAGTGCCATCGATAGCTCCATACATTAAAAAAGTGTGTGTTGTCATAGCACCTGTGTCTCCAAATGATCTGTAATTTACAACTATTTTTATTGTGCTCTTTTAGAAAGGAAGGCATGGCTCAGTGGTTAGCGCCTGCTGCTTCACAGAGCCAGGGATCTGAGTTTGATGCCAGTCTCGGGCGACTGTCTGTGTGGAGTTTGCGCATTCTCCCTGTGTCTATGCAGGTTTCCTTCCACAATCCAAAGATGTGCAGGTTAGGTGAATTGGCCATGCTAAATTGCCCATAGTGTTCAGGGATGTGTGGATTAGGTGCATTAGTCAGAGGTAAATGTAGAGTAATAGGGGAGGGGAATGGGTCGGGATGGGTTACTCTTCAGAGATCAATGTGAACTTGTTGGGCTAAATGGCCTGTCTCTACACTGTAGGGACTCAATGATTCTAGGAAAATTTCATTCCTGCTATGGGCAGGGATGGTGCCAAACTCAAAGTGACATCTTTGATTTTTCAGGTCACTCTCCTGAACTTCATGATCACATCTGTCGGCTTGGAGGACCAGCTGCTGAATATCGTCACAGCGAAGGAGAAACCGGAACTGGAGGAAAAGAAGAAAGTTCTTTATCTGGAAAGGGCACAAAACAGGTACAAGTGAAAACAGCAGCATCAGACCCAGGGTGACAGCTCTGGTCACAGTATCACACACTGAAACCAAACCGGATGTTGGCACAAAGAAAGGTTAAGTTTGACCAGGTTCATCATCTGAAACAGTGGTAAATATAAATGATTCAGAACTGTTTTACACATATTTTAGCATTGACTAGGAAGAAAGTTCTTTGTGCAACTCACATTGCAAGTTCCAATGTTCTGCTTAGACCCAGCTTGAGGATAGCATTTTGTCTGGACACTACACTTCAGTGAGCACTTACTCACCTTGGAAGGACTGTTGGGCTCATTATAGGCACAAATTCCTTAAACCAGGCTTATTCCATTGAGCTCTGAAGAAGAGCTCATTGTCATGTTTAAGATGTTTAAATGGATTTTATACTTAACGGAGAGAAACCGTTTTGTCTTCAGTGCAGCACAAAGAATAGAGGTTTATCATCTCAACTTGCCCATTCTAGAAACTCAAATTGAAATCGAAAAGCAATTTTTCACTGGAATATAGAAACTCCCTCATCTCCCTGTGGATTCTGAGTTAAAAAACACACAACACTGGGTTATAGTCCAACAGGTTTATTTGGAAGCACTAGCTTTCGAAACGCTGCTCCTTCATCAGGTAGCTGTGGCGTAGAAGATTACTGATGAAGAAGCAGCGCTCCAAAAGCTAGTGCTCTCAAATAAACCTGTTGGACTACAACCTGCTGTTGTGTGATTTTTAACTTTGTCCACCTCAGCCCAACACCAGAACTTCCACATGGTGGGTACTTAGGAAAGCCTTGGTCTGATTAAACTCAGTAATAGTTTGAGAAACAATATCTTACTTTCTGACTATGCATGTTAGACCATAAGACCATAAGATGTAGGAACAGAAGTAGGCCATTCAGCCCTTCAAGCCTGTGCTGCCATTCAGTTTGTCTACAGCGGATCTGATCATTCTTACACCTTCTTGTCTTTTCCCTCTAACATTATAAATTTCAGGACTCTTCACGGGGTTCGATGATTTTAGGTCCTCATTATACAGGCTGCAACATGTTACTCAAGAATCCACCTTTCCCTTTCACATTGCCTCAAAGCCCATCTTTTTTTATTTATTTGTATGTTCCATTATTACCTCTTTTGACTTCTTATTTTCCCCTACCTGATCACAGCCCTTCTCTTTGTCCCTACACTCATCCACTTTCTCTGACCCTGCACCAGGTTAAATCCTGCTACATCTCAAACTTTTTTTCTGGTTCGGATGACCCACCATCACACTGAAACATGAGATGGAGCTTTCTCTTGGGTTCGGGAATGTACATTAGAACATTTCCCAATTTGTACTGAATGTGCTGAAGAAGGGTCACAGGACCCGAAACATTGACTCTGCTTTCTCTCCGCTGACCTGCTGAGTTTCTCCAGCAATATCTGTTTTTTTTTCTCATTTCTAGCATCCATAGTTCTTTACTTTTTCCATTATGTATGCTCCTGATGGCCCAGGTAATAACTTAGTGACTAATACTGTTCCCAGTGAGTAGGCTCTCATCTGTAAGCCGCAGTTGAGGCTGGAGGAGTGGGGTTACTGAGGAGGATACAGGGGCATGTCATTAAAATCCAGTAATTCCACACTAGGTTACCTTATCCCAAATAGTGTCAGGCCCATTTCCTTCAACCGCTATCACTGAGTCTGATGATTGATTCTAATTTCAATACTCAGGAAGCTTCTAAAAGAAACCGAGGATCAGATCTTGGAAGTGCTGTCCATGTCGCAGGGGAACATCCTGGAGGACGAGCGAGCCATCAATATTTTGTCGTCTAGCAAACAGCTCTCGCAGGAAATCTTGGAGAAACAGCAAGTCACGACACAGACCGAGAAGCAGATCGATGAAACCAGGGATGGGTACAGGCCTGTCAGTCCATTGCCCATTTGGCATTCTAGAATCTTCCATGCATTTCTAGTTTAGAAGAATTTGTTTGCCCAATGATTGATGTCAGATTGCTTTGTGTTTAATCAGACAGTTGATGAATGTTTCAGAAAGTAAAGGTGCATATGAACATAGGAATTAGGAGCGAGAGTAGGCAATTCAGTCCTTTAAGTTTAAAAATCACACATCACCAGGTTATAGTCCAACAGGTTTAATTGGAAGCACGCTTTTGGAGCGACGCTCATTCATCAGGTGATAGTGGAGGGCTCGATCGTAACACAGACTTTATAGCAAAAATTTGCAGTGTGATGTAACTGAAATTATACATTGAAGAATTGATTGTCTGTTAAGCCTTTCATCTGTTAGAATACAGTGATAGTTTCACTTCTTTCATGTGTAAATCACAAAACCCTTTTTTTAAAAAGAAACATATCTATTTCTTTCTTGTATCTGTTGGTTGATTCTCCCTCCTTTCTGCCTTACTTTCTATTCATCCATTAGATAAGGGTGTCACTGTCTAGGCCATTATTTATTACTCATCCTTAGTTGCCCAGAGAACAGTTAAGAGTCAACCGCATTACTGCAGTCGCATGTATTCCAGATCAGATAAGGACGGCAGTTTCTTTCATTAGTGAGCCAATGCGATTTTGTTTTTTTTAATAAATTTTATTTTTGTTTCCTCCCTTTTTTTTTCCCCCCCAATAATCAGCAATAGTGTCATGGCCATCGCCGAACCTATTTCCAGATTTTTATTGAAATTCAAACTCTACCATCTATTATGGTGGGATTCCAACCCAGAGCCCCAAGGCATTACCAGGTTCTCTTGGATTAATACTGGAAATGTGTTGCTGGAAAAGCGCAGCAGGTCAGGCAGCATCCAGGGAACAGGAGAATTGACGTTTTGGGCATAAGCCCTTCTTCAGGAAGGGCTCTTGGATTAATAGTCCAGTGGTACTACCACTAGGCCACTGCCTTCACCTCCCCCCTCCTTAAGTAGAGCTCCTGGAGGCAAGAAAGCTAAGAGATCAGCAATAGATATTTTACCCATAAACAAATTATATTCCTATATAAAATGTATATACCTATATAATTGACATATTGAATCATTAGGTGGTTGTTTGTGACCAGAGCAGATTTTTCGGTGTTGTAGACCTCATTGACTCTGAAGCATAAATGCTTCCAGTTCCTCTTTTGTTGCTGCTTTGATATGGTCCTTAAATATCTCTCTGACCTTATTTTTTTTCATTTTCCCTTGTTTTATTTGTTTCATTGCATTTTATGTCAGACTCTTGATCCCATCCATTGATGCTACTGTTATACATAAATCCCTGATTTCCCCTGTTTTATATCCAATCCTGATCCTACTATCTGAATCCTACTCTGCTCCTTTAAGACCATAAGAAACAGGAACAAGATTACACGATTTGGCCTCCTTGAGCCTGCTTCACCATTCAGTTGGATCACGCTAATCCAACTACCTCATGTCTACTTTCCTGCCTTTTCCCTGTAACTTGATTCCACTACTGTCAAGAATTTATCTATCTCAGCCTTAAATGCACACAAAGAATTCCAAAGACACTCCACCTTCTGAGAGAAGTTGTTCCTCATCTCAGTCTTATTTTTATGTTCCTTTATCCTGGACTATGCCCTCTGGTACTCGACTCTCCCATGTGGGGAAACGTTCTCTCAGCATTTACCCTGTCAAGCCCATTAAGAATCTGTGATGTTGTGATGAGATCACCTCTCATTCTTGTAACCTGCAGTGAGTAGAATCCCAATCTGTTTAATCTTTGCTCATAAAACAAGCCCCCCCATACCAAGAATCATTCTAGTGAAAATTCTCTAAACTGCATCCAATGAAATGATATATTTCCTTAAATAAGGGAACCAAAACTGTTCACAGTATTCCACGTGTTCTTACCAGCAACTTGTACAGTTGCAGTGAGACTTCCCTATTCTTAAACTCCAATCCCTTTGAAATGAGAGCCAACATGCCATTAGTTTTCCTGATTACACATTGCACTTGTGTGCTAGCTTTGAGTTTTATGCACAAATATCTCCAAATCCTTCTTTGTCAATCTGCTTTCTGCAGTTAGTCTCTTTAAATAATATTCTGTTCTTTGTTCTCCCTTCCAAAATGAACAATTTCACATTTTACCACATTTGCCAATGTTTTTCTCCCTTAATTAATCTATCATTATATCTTTTTAAACTGCTGGTAACCCTCTCACAACCCGTTTTTCCACCTTTTTTTGTCATCTGCAAATGTGGCTACAGAACATTCACTTCCAAGTCATTAGTGCATATTGCACACCATAGTGGTCCCAGCATTGAGCCTTGTGGAAACCCCACTGGTCACAGATTCCAACCCGAAAAAGAACCCCTTTTCCCAATTGCTGCTTACTTCCCATTAGCCTAATCTATAATGATGTTAATATAATACCGTCAACACCATGGACTCTTATTCTATGACCTGACATTTTATGAGGTACCTTGTCAATGCCTTCTGGAGGTCAAAATACAACACATCTACTGGATCCACTCTATTGAGACTTCCTCAAAAAGCTCTAATAAATTAGTCAGACATGATTTCCCTCCCATGAAGCCCATGCTAACTTGTTTGATTAGATTATGATTTTCCAACTGTTCTGCCATGCCTTACTTAATAACTGTTTCCCATAAATTTCCAACAATGAATGTTAGGCTACTTGGCCGATAGTTACTTGTTTTTTTTTTTTGCCTCGCTCCCATTTTAAATAGGGGTGTCACATGAGCAGTTTTCCAATCCTCTGATACTTATCCAGATTCCAAGGATTTTTGGAAAAATACCAACAACTTATCTCTGTAGCTACCTCTTTTAGCTCCGAGAATGCAAGCCATCAGGGCTATGGGACTTATCTGCTTTTAGCCTTATTAGCTTGTCTAATACTACTTCTAGTGTTGGTGATGATACTTAATTCCTCCCCTGAATTGTTTAGTATCATTCGGATGTTCAAAGTATCTTCCAACATTAAGACAAATGCAAAATATCTGTTTAACTCCTTTGCCATTTCCTTGCTCCCCATAACTATTTCCCAAGATTCATTTTCTAAGAGGCCCATGTTCACTTTGATCTCTCTCTTGCTTTTGATCTAAAGAAGCTCTTATTGTCAGTTTTTATATTCCTCATAAGTTTGCCTTCAACATTTATTTTCTTTCTTTTTATTTTTTTAATCCTCCATTGCTGGCTTCTGAATATATCCTAGTCTTCAGGCTCACACTGACTTTGGCCTCCTCATATGTTTTCTCTTTCAACTTAATACTCTCCTTAACTTCCTTAGCCATGATTGGTTTATCTCTCTCTTTAGAATCTTTGTTCCTTACTGAGAGTCAGGAACTACCTCCTGCAGGAGATGGTGTTATTCTGTCTGCACAATCTTATCTTCTCCCCCCATTTCCTCCCCTAGCAAGATGTGCCTGAGGAAACATTCCCCTCACTCCCATTCTCCAGTTGTGCTTTGTGATCTTCTACATGTTTGCCATGTTCTACACACCACAAAGAATTGGGTTCTTGTTGAATCAAATGTCTTGAAGTTTATCAACAACACCAAGTATTTTCATGTTTACAATATCACAGACCTACATACACAATCTGGGTTTTGTGCTTACTGATATTACATATATACAGCTGATTGACACTACACTAACTCCACAACACCAAGAGTCATCCCAGAATAACCTAGTATAGGACTCCCCATTTCCCATGGTTGTTTTACTGATTCCTCTTGGCCCTGCTAACCCCTGTGCTTCCAGACCCACCACAGAGCCCAGAATCCCTGCACACTCCCACTGATAGTCATTCTCCACACTGACTCCCAATTTCCCCAATGACTGCCTGCTGACCTCCACCAAACCCCATTTCCCATGACCTGTCCTACCTGCCAATCTCCCTTCCCACCTATCCACTCCACCCTCCTCTCTGACCTATCACCTCACCTCCATCCCCACCCCCATTCACCTATTGTACTCCTTGCTACTTTCTCTCCCTCCCCACCCCCCCCCCCTCGCTTATCTCTCCACCCTGGAGGCTCCCTGCCTCCATTCCTGATGAAGGGCTTTTGCCCGAAACGTCAATTTTCTTGCTCCTTGGATGCTGTCTGACCTGCTGTGCTTTTCCAACACCACTCTAATCTGCAGTCCACACCTTTTGCCCTGTTTCCCAGTCCACCAACTAACCCTCACTCCCGACACTGACTATTCCTCCTTGACCACTCTCACCCCCATAACACTCCCTGCCCCAGTTGCTTGGATCACTTTGCTCAGTGAATAAAATGATGGTTTTTGGGTGTGATGATGAATTGTGCTGACATATTCTCACTCATGCACTGAAATCTTGGTGACAACTCACCTCCTGCTTGTTATTGGAACTGGCTGTCATTTGGAAGCGTTTACACCGTTAAATGATTAATTGAAAAACTGAGTATGTGAGAAGCATCTTACAGCAAGTCACATTGTAGCTATTAACATAATGGCCACAATGAATGTTTCAGAGCCACACTACACCCCACACCCAAATTTTAAAACTGTTATTTTTTGTGTTCTCTTACAGGTAGCAACCCACTCCAGTGTGCTGTTTTTTGTCATTTCTAATTTGATTTACATTGATCCCATGTACCAATATTCCCTTGTCTGGTTTCTCAATCTCTATATGAACTCGATTGACAAAAGCATTCCCTCTAAAGTGCTCCATGAACGGATACGCAATCTGAATGAGCACTTCACTTATAGGTAATTACTGGAGCTTGGCATTGGAGTTCTGTTTGTGGAGCCAGTGGAGAGATTGTGCTACGTTGCAGTGAGAGGTTAGCACTGGATAGTATCAGCACCTGACCTGCAGGAATGGGAAGGCTGTCTTCAGTCTCTCCAGCCCTGGGTCAGGGAATGAGAAATGACCATCCAGACTACTAGCTAGGATCCCCTTCCCTTGGATCCTTCCTCAACCAGGATCCTCTCCCAGTGAATGATCTTCTCCCAACCTGGGATCCTCTCTCACCCAGGATTTTCTCCAATCTGGGATCATCTCCCAGCCTGCGATACTCTCTAATCCTGGATTCTTTCCCATCCGGGATCCTCTCCCAGCCAAGGAACCTGCCACAGTCCAGAATCCTCTCCCAGCCCAGGAATCTCCCCCTGTCTGAGATCCTCTCCTCAGGGATCCTCTCCCAGTCTGGGATACTCTCCAGCCATGGCTGGTTGATAGGGCAGGAGGTTCAAGTTTGGACAAGGGTAGAGTAGATCCAGTCTGCTGATTTAACATGGCAGCTGCTGGTTTAGAAATTACAATCAGGAATTTGATTAGGGTACAAGCTACTTAGCAGGACCAGTTGAGTTACTGGAATTGTTCAGGGTAAAGCCCGCAATTTTAACACTTAGAGGAAGAGAGGATGGTCAGGCTGAGCGATTGGTGATTAAAAAAACACTATTTGTGACTCCCAAACAGCTGCTTGACCATGTGCTGTGGGAAGGATTCTGGAGCAGCCCCACTACTGATGGGGTTAACCCTTAACTGCTCCTGAAATCAAACAAAGACAACCAACCTCCTGGGGGAGTTCGGAATGAGCATGATTCAGTTTTTATATTCCTTACAGTCCAAGAATGGGCTTTATAAAATTTAAAGATCCCCCGAATGTAGCTGAGTAAGAACAGTCTATCTTTCTTTTTCCAGTATCTACCAGAATGTCTGCCGTTCTCTGTTTGAGCGAGACAAGATGCTGTTTTCATTCCTGCTGTGTATTGGCATTCAGAGGAGTCTGAATCTGGTGAATGATGATGAGTGGTGCTTTCTCCTGACGGGAGGGGTGGCGCTAGAGATCCCATTTCCTAATCCTGCCCCCAGCTGGCTGAAGAACAAATCCTGGGGGGAAATTGTTCGCCTCTCTACACTTCCTGCCTTCGCTGATTTAAAGAACCACTTCTGTTCAAAGGTGAGCGTTAGAACATGTAAGTATACAGAGCCTGACATGAATATAAAGCAACGTGAAGAAGAGTCACATCAGACTTGAAACATTAACTCTTGTTTCTCTCTCCTCAGAAGCTGCCAGGCCTGCTGAGTTTCTCCAGCACATTTTATGTTTGGAATATGAGGGAGTTATTGTTTGGATTGGAAGGACTGTTCATACAAACAACTCCAGGGCTACATTGAAACCAAAAGAACTGCAGATGTTGTAAATCAGAAACAAAAGTTGCTTGAAAAGCTCAGCAGGTCTGGCAGCATCTGTGAAGAGAAATCAAAGTTAATGTTTAGGGTCCAGTGACTTTTCCTCAGAACTGATGGTAGCTAGGAAAATGTTGGTTTATATGCTGATGATAGGGTGGGGGGGACAGGGTAAGGAGTAAACAATTGGTGGGGATAGAGCCCAAGAAGAAAGGAGTTAATAATGATCTGGCTGGGATGGTGAATAGCTGTTAATGGAGATTGGTAGTGGTTAACAATAGGTAATGACTGTGTGATAACAAGACTTGGTGTTTGTGGTAGGGGGACAGGACATAAGGGAGTTCAGATCCTAAAATTATTGAACGCAATATTGAGTCCAGAGGGCTCTAAAGGGGTTAATGTTCTCCTATTCTACTAATGTCTCCACCATATTCTATTAATGACTGTGAGACAAGGAGTTCTACTCCAGCTTTTGGGCAGAGCAGGTGGATCTGTAAAGCTCCTTGAGGTCATAATCATTCTGCCTGACGCAGTGCAGTTATATTTAATGCTAAAATACAATTTATCTTCTTGGTATCTAAGAACAGTGTTTTTTTTCCCCCTGTTGATATTCTACAGTGGTATATTATCTCCTACTAATTACAGTCAGTTCTTCTATAACATGATAGTTGCATTCTTGTGCAAGAAAAATCACACTTTGGAAACAGTGCTTAAGGTGTTAGCGCTGTGATCGCGTAACATTGGCTGTAACATGATCACAGTATGAATACTTTAAGTACTGTTTTCAAAGTGCGATTTTTTTCTTGCACAAGAACAAAACTATCACATTATCAAAGAACTGACTGTAATTAGTAGGAGATACACATTCATGCTGTAGCAAGTGTCCCCAATTCTTCAACCGCTTAACAGCAAATTCCCATTATACCACAACGACCTGTACTAGATTGGCCCAACAAGGACTGTGGCAGCAAACTACCTTAACCAGGTATCACATATTGGTAGAGATGGCAAATATAACTACATACTAAGAGAGGTCATCTGGGAAAATTATCACAATGAACTTGGTATTTTGGGGATAATATTAATTCACTTGAACTAACATCAATAAGACAGATCATTGTCATTTGCTGTTTGTGAGTCTTCCCATGTTTGAAGTGACTGCTGTAGTTTTCACATCACAACAGTGACTACACTTCAGAACTACGCCAGTATCTGGGACGTGCTTTGGGAGATCCTGAGCCTGTGACTTTCCTCTCTAGGTGATGGCTGAGTTGTACAAAGTTAAAAATGACACACCAGGTTATAGTCTGACAGGTTTAATTGGAAACACTAGCTTTCAGAGCGCTGCTCCTTCATGAGGTGGTTGTGGAGTACACAATTGTAAGAGACAGAATTTATAGCAAAAGTTTACAGTGTGATGTAACTGAAATTATACATTGAAAAATACCTTGATTGTTTGTTAAGTCTCTCATCTGTTAGAATGACCATGATATGTAAATCACAAAACCTTTTTAAAAAAGTTACATTCTCAGGTTAACTGAACTTTTGCTATAAATTTTGTGTCTTACAATTGCGAACTCCACGACCACCTGATGAAGGAGCGCTCCGAAAGCTAGTGCTTCCAATTAAACCTGTTGGACTATAATCTGGTGTTGTGTGATTTTTAATTTTGTACAGCCCAGTCCAACACCAGCATCTCCAAATCGTGGCTGAGTTGGGAGAGGTTCCATAAAAATGCTGTCCATAGCAGCACCTACTGGTCAGAGCTGGTCACCACATTGTTAGAGGAAGCTGTTAACATGCAGGATTTCCACTCAACACCCCAGGGATTTATTTGGCATAGGCTTGGGTTGCTTTGCTTTTGCCTTATTCTAACTGGCAAGCAACACATTAAGAGTAATGAATAGATATTGCTACCTATCCCCAAAGTGAAGAATTATTAGTTCAGTTAGAATCTATAAAATCAGCGTAATGTTAGCATTTTTATTGATGAAGACATAAAAGCTAGATAAATAAAATGGCTAATCCACAATTCAGTTATACAATAACTTGGCAAAAACTTCTCCTAAGCCGATGTGTTCAGCACTGAGTCACTAACCACTGAAAACCAACTTTGTTGGTTGAGCCATGTTGCAGTTGTATAAGACTCTGGTGCAGCCGCATCTGGAGTATTGTGTGCAGTTTTGGTCGCCATACTATAGGAAGGATGTGGAGGCACTGGAACGGGTGCAGAGGAGGTTTATCAGGATGTTGCCTGGTATGGTAGAAAGATCGTATGAGGAAAGGCTGAGGCACTTGGGGTTGTTTTCGTTGGAGAAAAGGTTTAGGGGTGACTTGATAGAGGTGTACAAGATGATTAGGGGTTTATATAGGGTCGACAGTGAGAATCTTTTTCCACGTATGGAGTCAGCTATTACAAGGGGGCATAGCTTTAAATTAAGGGGGGGTAGGTATAGGACAGATGTTAGGGGTAGGTTCTTTACTCAGCGAGTCGTGAGTTCATGGAATGCCCTGCCAGTAGCAGTGGTGGACTCTCCCTCATTATGGGCACTTAAGCGAGCATTGGATAGGCATATGGAGGATAGTGGGCTAGTGTAGGTTAGGTGGGCTTGGATCGGCGCAACATCGAGGGCCAAAGGGCCTGTACTGCGCTGAATTCTTCTATGTTCTATGTCGATCATCTTCTTGATACCGGACTCCAGTAGTAACTGCCCACCTTGTAACTCTGTCATGGCAGGAGACTTTGGGAGCTGAAAATGTGCTGCTGGAAAAGCGCAGGAGGCGCATTCCTGAAGAAAGGTTCATGCCCGAGGCGTCGATTCTCCTGCTCCTTGGATGCTGCCTGGCCTGCTGCGCTTTTCCAGCAGCACATTTTCGGCTCTGGTCTCCAGCATCTGCAGTCCTCATTTTCTCCTGGGGGACTTTGGGAGTATGGTGAAAGCACTCAAAGGGAGATCCTTAAGGTATCCCTAAAGATGTGAAAACATGCCTACTCACTCACGTAAGTCCCTGGTTTGAGATCACACAAAAAGAGGTGGTCATTTGGAAGGCACCAGACATATCAAGAACATGTGAAGTCAAGGTAGATAGTGCAGACAAATCTCCCAACAACTCCTCTTTCCAACTCTGAGCACTGCCAAACGTGGCAGAGTCTGCAGATTGTGCATTGAAGTCAACAACTATCTCAGAATCCATCAAACCAGAGTGCAAGCAAGTTATCCTCATTACCAAAGGACTGCCTAAAAGAAAAGCAAGGAGAATGGACCAGTTGTGTGTTACAATGTGGGGCCAGCCTTCTTGTGACAATGTGCTGAAATACATATTTATACTGAATAATGACATATACATAAGTTCATCCAGTTTTATACCCCAGTTGTGCTGCCTCCTATCCTTCTCTACTTTCTCATCTCAATCTACCATCGCAACTTCATCACCATCCATCTCTTAGTCTCCCAAACACGAGACTAACATCCCTTTAAATACATCTTTATTATTCATCCTGACCGTTTCCTGTGGTCTTGAGTTCCACATTCTCACCAGTCTGTGGGGAAAGCAGTTCTTTTTGAATTCTCAAATGGATTGCTTACAGACTCTAGTGCTGTTCCCCGCATGTTGAAATGCTCTTCTGCATTCACTCTATCACAATCTTTCATCATTTTAGACTGCTTAGTAGGTCACCCGTCAGCCTTCTCTTTTCAAGACAGCAGAGACCCAGCGTGTGTAACCTCGCAGTTATAGAATCCTCCTTCTCAACCTTCTGTGCATCCATTTCTGGTTCCTTTCAAGTAAACAATTCCATGTCAGTAAATCAGTCCCATATTTGGTGAGCCTCCTGGTAGGTTTCCAACACAGAGTGAAGAAGAGCTGCTGGAAAAATTTGCCTATGCCCTGGAACACTTGCTTTCTTGGTCTTGTGAGGGCTGTGTGTAGTCTGTATTATAAGGACTGTCACCCAGTTCTCTCTCCCATGCCCACATGTCTACGTCCGGGAGCTGATTGCTCTCCCAGTCCATTCATTACATTCAGTGGGTAGTATACATACCCTCCACCAATATAGTGGAAGGGGCAGTTCATCTAAGACTCTGGTGGATCACTCAACCTGGAGACAGGGAAAGGGGAGAGCAAATGGACCTGGAGAAATCAGATGCTCATCATAACCTGAACTTTTCGAATTTTGGCATGACAGCCCAAATAACATCAATATTTAAACAGTATCCCAGTACCACACAGCACTGTATTTTGTGACAATAAAGTTTTCACTGACAAGATAGTAACACATCTGGAAGTATAACTCTGGTTCCAATTTTTCTCTCAACACCACCCAATCTCAGTTCCCCATATGCTAACCAATATCCAGAACCGTTTCCCAAGCAAGACTCTGACATTTGCTTGACTGGTAATACGAATGGGCCCTGAATCAGTGCTTGCTAACTGATCTATGTTTAATGTCCTCAGCTCCCTGAATGGAAGAAAATCTATGATTCCTCACAGCCTGAGAAAATGCCTTTACCCACTCCCTGGAACGTCAGTCTGAGCACTTTCCAGTCACTACTGTTGCTACGCTGTATCAGGCTGGACAAGGTTTGTGTAGATTTGAGAAATTTGTCACTTTTCCTGGTTTTACATTCACTGCTATCATTTTAGTCTAGCACTTATGTTGAATTAGACCATTGTTAAATGTTCATCTATCACATCTATACACAAGAATGTACTGGACAAGAATGGGAATGTGCTATTATTTATATATCAGAGTGGTGCTAGAAAAGCACAGCAGGTCAGGTAGCAGCTGAGGAGCAGGAAAATCGATGTTTCGGGCAAAAGCCCTTCATCAAGAATGGCTTCCTGATGAAGGGCTTTTGCCCAAAACGTCGATTTTCCTGCTCCTCAGATGCTGCTTGACCTGCTGTGCTTTTCCAGCACCACTCTGATTTAAACTCTGGTTTCCAGCATCTGCAGTCCTCACTTTTGCCTACTCTATTATTTACATATGTCATGTGTGTTCCATTTGTTTGTGGGATGAGGTCATCACCGGTGAGGCAACATTTATTGCCCATGCCAATTCTCTAATTATCCAGGAAAAGGTAGTAGTGAGCTGCTTTCTTGAACTGCTGCAGTCCACATGCTGTAGGTTAACCCACAATGCCCTCAGGTAGGGAATTCCAGGATTTTGACCCAGCAACAGGGAAGGAATGGTGACATATTTCCAAGTCAGGATGTGAGCCGCTTGGAGGGGAACTCACAGGTTGTGGTGTTCTCATGTATCTGTTGCCCTGTCCTTTAGGTGATAGTTGTGAGTTTGGAAGGTGCTGTTGAAGTAGCTTTAGATTACATTAGAGTGTGGAAACAGGCCCTTCGGCCCAACAAGTCCACACCGACCCGCAAAGCGCAACCCACCCATACCCCTACATTTACCCCTTACCTAACACTACGGGCAATTTAGCATGGCCAATTCACCTGACCCGCACATCTTTGGACTGTGGGAGGAAACCAGAGCACCCGGAGGAAACCCACGCAGACACGGGGAGAGCGTGCAAACTCCACACAGTCAGTCGCCTGAGTCGGGAATTGAACCCAGGTCTCTGGCGCTGTGAGGCAGCAGTGCTAACCACTGCGTTAACAAGTTGCTGTAATGCCTCTTGTAGATAGGAAAACACAGCTGCTCCTGAGTTTGGGGGTGGATGGAGTGAATGTTTGTGGATGTGGTGTCAATCAAGTGGGCTTTTTTGTCCTGGATGATGACAAGCAATTTGAGTGTTGTTGAAGCTACACACATTCAGCCAAATGGGGTGTGTTCCATCACTCTCCTGTCTTGTTTCTTCTAGATGGTGGACAGGCTTTGGGGTGAGTTACTTGGCATAGACATCTTATCATCTAACCTGTTCTTGCCGCCACAATATTTATATAACTACATCAGTTCAGTTTCTGATCGATGGTAACCTCCAGGATGTTGATAGTGGGGGATTCTGTGAGGGTGATGCAATTGAATGTAAAGGGGTGATTGTCTCTTGTTAATTGTCTGGCATTTGAGTGGTGTGAATGTTACTTCCCATGTGTCAGCGCAAGCCTGGATATTGTCTAGGTCTTGCTGCATTTCAACATGGACTGCTTCAGCATCTGAGGAATCATGAATGGTGCTGAACGTTGCGCAATCATCAGCGAACATCCCCCACTTCTGAACTTGTGATGGAGGGAAGATTATTGATGAAGCAGCTGAAGATGGTTGGCCCTACGAGACTATCCTGAGGAATGTATGCAGGGATGTCCTGGGGCTGAGATGACACATTTCCAACAACCACAACCACCTTCCTTTGTTCCAACCACCAGAGGGTTTGCCATTGATTCCAGTTTTGCTAGGGCTCCTTGATGCCACATTTGGTCGAATGCAGCCTTGACGTCAGGGGCTGTCATTCCCACCTCACCTCTGGAATTCGTCTGTTTTGTCCATATTTGAATGAAGGCTGTAATGAGGTCAGGAACTGAGTGGTTTTGGTGGACCCCAAACTGGGCGTCACTGAGCAGGTTATTGGTGAGCAGGTGCTGCACAACAGCACAGTTAATGACACCTTCCATCACTTTACTGATAATCGAGACAGTAACTAGCTGGGTTGGATTTTTGTGTATGGGACATATCTGGGCAATTTACCACATTGTCACATCGATGTCAGTGTTGTAACTGTACTGGAACAGCTTGGCTTGGGGTGCAGCATGTTATAGAGCACAAGTCTTCAGTACTATTGCCAGAATGTTGTCAGAGCCCACAACCTTTGCAGTATCGCATTATACTTTATGTTAACAAAGCTTTAAACTAATTCAGCCCTGGGGTTCGGAACCGAATTTGTAGCTCGAGTATACAAGTGGATGAGAGTAGTGAAGTCAGAACTAAGATTTCAAGATCGCAAGAAGGGCACTGGCAGGCAAGAAGTTGGTTTGAAGTGTGTCTACTTCAACGCCAGGAGCATCCAGAATAAGGTGGGTGAACTTACGGCATGGGTTGGTATCTGGGATTTCGATGTTGTGGCCATTTCAGAGACATGGATAGAGCAGGGACAGGGATGGTTATTGCAGGTTCCAGGATTTAGATATTTCAGTAAGAACAGAGAAAATGTAAAAGAGGGGTTGGTGTGGCACTGTTAGTCAAGGACAGTATTACGGTTGAGAAAGGACGTTTGAGGACTCCTCTACTGAGGTAGTATGGGCTGAGATTAGAAACAGGAAAAGAGAGGTCACACTGTTGGGAGTTTTCTAAAGGCCTTGAAATAGTTCCGGAGATGTAGAGGATAGGATAGCAAAGATGATCCTTGGTAGGAACGAGAGTAACAGGGTAGTTGTTATGGGGGACTTTAACTTTCCAAATATTGGCTGGGAATACTTTAGTTCAAGTACTTTTAGATGGGTCAGTTTTTGTCCAATGTGTGCAAGAGAGTTTCCTGACACAGTATGTAGACAGGCCAAATAGGGGCGAGACCCTCCAATCCGCAGGAACTGATCCCGAATCTATCGAACTCTGGAAAATAATCACCAACGCATCCACGATTTCTCGAGCCACCTCCTTCAGTACCCTGGGATGTCAGGCTTTTCCTTACTACCTTTTGTAAATAGTAGCGCTACATTAGCCAGTCTCCAGTCTTCTGGCACCTTACCTGTGGCTATCAATGAAACAAATATCGCAACAAGGGGCACAGCCATCATTTCCCTAGCTTCCCTGAAATAGGGCCACAGTGTGAGCAAGTTTAGGAAGCACGAAGAAGTTTGTAGGGATAGAGAGGTTCATGTCGCACAGATTCTCGAAGGCGGATCCAACCAAGAGAGTGAGCAAGGGTGTATGGCATCTTGGACTTAATAAGGACAGATATTGAGTACAAAAGCAAGGAAGTTATGCCAAATCATTATAAAACTCTGGTTAAGCCCTAATTGGAGTACTGTATCCAGTTCTAATCACTGCGCTTTGGACAAGGGAAACAAGGAAAAGCTGATGGTACAAGAACGAAGTGCTGTTTTAAAGTCTTTGAGAAGAGATGCAAGAGGGATTTGAGGAGAATGTTTCTGGCAAGAAGTGGTAACAGCTTGATCCTTACGAGGAGTTGGAAGCTGAAACAACGAGTGATTTCAAAATGGACATTTGAAGACAATAAATCAGCTGGCCAATGAGGATTGAGCAGAGGGATTATTTGCATTGCTCTACAGCGAGCCAGCAAGGACATAATGGGCTCCTTTGATGCTGTAATCACTCACCAGACATGCTACTCAATACAGAACTCTCACTCGCTATGATTGAAAATAATTAAATCTGTGCTCGGTTAAAAACAGGAGTACTATCTCCGTGTAGTTTAATTTGCTGAACTTTTTGTTGATTGCTAATTTTTTATTCCGCAGATGATTCCCGCCATTCAGCAATTCATCACAGTGAAAATGGGTGCAGCTTACATTGAGCCTCCAACCTTTGATCTCCAACACAGTTATAAGGGCTCCAGGCATTTCACTCCACTCATCTTTGTCCTTTCAGCTGGAGCTGATCCCATGGCCTTACTGATGAGATTCGCTGAGGAACAAGGTATTGCCAATTATCAGTGACACTGTCTTACTTAGAAAGTACAGTAAAACTTCGCTCAACAACAGCAAAGTCTTGTATTTACATAGGGCCTTTAAAGTAGGAAGGTGACCCAAGGCCTGCTCAGGGGTGTGTACAAAGCAAACTGCAATCTACATTACACAAGGGAATGTTGGGGAAAATGACTCAAATCTCCGTCCAGAGTTTTCAGGAGCATTGTAAAAGATGAGTAAGTGATGGAGAGCTTAAAGAGGGAGTTCCTGAGTTCATGATCTATCAGCTGCTGAAAGCATGTAGGGTGATAAAAATTGTGAATTTGCAAGAGGGCAGGACTGGGGAAAACAGGAATTTTGGATGGCTTCAGATCAAGAAGAGGTTAAAGTGGAGAGTTATTTTTTCATTCATTCAACTTAAAATGGGTTTGTCACAAAAATTAAACATTCTTAAATTGGGTAGTTAGTCTACTTCCTGGAAAATGCTGACAATAATTTTGAATAGCTATACTGAATTATCAAAAACACAGGAAGTGCGGGAAAAACCCAGCATCTATGGAGAGAGAAATTGAGTTAAAACTTTGAGTTTTAAAATGTGACTCTTATTCAGATTAGTGTCTGAATATGAGTCTTATTCAGAACTCTGACTGAACTATTTACTGGTTTGATTGTTATACAGGCTGCGTAAATTAAGTAGTTCCTGTGATTTAAATGATGCCTGGCAGCTGGTAACTGTAGGTTAATTTGAACAGTCTGGATATTGATCCACAATTAGCAGAAACTTGCTGCGCAGACAAATTTGACTTGGAGGCAGTTTTGAAGGTAGGACAATATTTCTATAAGCACAATATTTTATAAACTAATGTAAAACATCTTGCCATTTCTTCATTGTCTCTGGATCAAAATCTTGGAATTCCCTCCTTTTGTGGATCCACAAGTACTGCAGCGGTTCAAGAAGGTAGCTCACCATCACCTTCACAAGGGCAATTAGGGATGGGCAATAAATCCTGGAAAGCCAGTGATGTCCTGTGAATGAATAAAGAGAAGAAAATCACAGTTGTGTCACAAAGCTAATCCTTTTTTTTCTAACAGCTGTTCATTGGCTCAAGGAGAATCTGTCTGTGATTTTTTTTCAGAGGGGCAATAAATCGGGCCAGGTTCCAATCAGTCTGGTTTGGTACAGAGATGAAAAGGAGTTTCAGAGGCCTTTTGTTTATTTGTAAACATATGAGACTTCAGGCCAAAGTGGTCATGCTTTAGAAGTGACCTCTATAAAGAGAGGGGAGTGGTCAGCTCTTTGAGCTGAGCAGTTTTAGTTCTAGTTCAGTCTTGAACTAGGAAGTTCAACAGGGAGCTGTGTGGAAACTCTCTCTCCTTCTGCCTTCAACTTCAACCTGTAAACATGTGTTCCATTTCTACTGGTTTTTAAAGGGAATTTGCTTACTGGGACTGTTGTGTGTATTCAGAACAGCATAACTAAGTCTAGTTGGATAGGTTGAGTTCTGGAGAAGTTCTTTATTCCGTTCTTTATGTTTTATTGTGTAATTTTTTGAATAAAGCTTTTGCCTGTTTTAAAATCTAGTAGTCAACCTAGCTATCTTACTCCGGGTAATTTTCATTGCACACTTACTGAAACAAATTGCAAAGTTAGGTCTCGGGCTGCCTGCTTAAGAATGTTTTGAGTGGTCTGGCCTAGTCCATAACAGTTGATTTTTTTTTGTTTGAAATTCAGCAATGTTTCTTCCTGCTTGGCCAATTACAGGCAGGCTTGTGGAAACACTAACCCCTCACTTCCAGGCAGAACTCAAATCAGAATTTCTGGTCACTAAATGAAGCCCATGTAATGTTTCTTGGGTTGGGCACACATCCCAATCGACATTTTATTTTAACCTGTGATCTAACATATTATGGGAAACCCACTTAATATTTAGTTTTGCAGAAAAATGTCAAAGATCTGCTCCGCAGAGTTTGACAAAAATGTTCATTTCCTCAAAGCCTTTCATTTTTTTTATTTGTTCACAGAATATGGCCATCACTTCATTTATCATCTTTGCCCAGGAGAAGCTGCCCTTCTTGAACTACTACAGCACTTGGGCTATAGCTGTACCCACAGTAATGTTAGGGAGTTTCAGGATTTTGACCCAGCAACAGTTAACGAATGGCAATACAGTTCTAAGTCAGGATGGTGTATGGCTTGGAGCGGAACCTTGGTGTTCAAAGTATCTTTTGCCCTTGTCCTTCTAGGGGATAGATGTCACAGGTTTAGAAGGTGCTACCAGAGAAGCCCTAATGAGTTACTGCAGTGCATTTAGTAAATGCACTGGTGTTGGGGGAAGTGAATATTGAAGCTGGTGCCAATCAAGCAGGCTGCTTTGTCCTGGATAGTGTCAAAGTTCTTTAATGTTGTGAAGAGTATTCCATTACACCAGTGTGTCTCTTGTGCCTTGAAGTTGGTGGATAGGCTTTGGGGAGACAGGGGTTGAGTTAGCGGCTGTTGAATTACAGGCCTCTGCTCTGCCCTTGTAGTTGCTGTATCTGTATGGTTGGTCCAGCTCAGTTTCTGATCAATGGTAACTTCAAGGTTGTTGATATGTTGGATTCAGCAGTTGTAGTGCCAAGGAAAATCAGGGGGTGGTTATTGGATTCTCTCTTGTTGGAGGTGATCGTTGCCTGGCATTTGTGTGGTGCAAATCCTCCTTGACAGTTTAGATTTAGATTACTTTAGATTACTTACAGTGTGGAAACAGGCCCTTCGGCCCAATAAATCCACACCGACCCGCCGAAGCGCAACCCACCCATACCCCTACATTTACCCCTAACCTAACACTACGGGCAATTTAGCATGGCCAATTCACCTGACCTGCACATCTTTGGACTGTGGGAGGAAACCGGAGCACCCGGAGGAAACCCACGCAGACACGGGGAGAACGTGCAAACTCCACACAGTCAGTCGCCTGAGGCGGGAATTGAACCCGGGTCTCTGGTGCTCTGAGGCAGCAGTGCTAACCACTGTGCCACCGTGCCGCCCTAAACATGAATATTGTCCAGGTCTTGCTGCACTGGACATGGACTGCCTCAGTATCTCAAGTGTCAGCAATGAACATTAGGCAGTCATCAGCGAAAATCCCCATTTCTGAGCTTTATGATAGACGGAGGAAAAATTATGAAGCAACTGAAGCTGGTTGGGGAAAGGACACTACCCTGTAGAACTCAAGAGTTTTGTAGTGAAGTTGTCATGTCACAACTCTGAGCCAGGAGACCCGGGTTCACGTCCCTACCTGTTTCAGATGTGCGTAATAACATTCCTGAACAGGTTGATTGGAAAATATCTAACCTGAGGAAATTCCTGCAAGCTGTCCTGGAACTGAGATATTTGAACTTCTATTCAACCACATTCATCTTCCTTTTTACGAGGTAGTGTCACTGTAAAGGAAACAAAGTGTAGATTATTCAAAAGACAAGTCTTAAGTACTGTATCTGACTGCATGGAATATTCACAATAAAATAGAGAAGTAGTACTAGATAAACTAATGGAGCTAAATGTAAATAAATCCCCTGATGGCCTGCATCCTAAGATCTAAAAAGAAGTAGCTACAGAGATAGTAGATGCCTTGATTGTAATCTTCCAAAAATCCTTAAGCTCTAAGAAATAC